>NW_027182924.1:75000-130000 GCF_041146395.1 Eulemur rufifrons
CTAAACGTAACCCTCACCGTGACAAGTAAACCTAACCCTAACCTCTAACACAAACCATAGCACATAACTCTAACCCTAAAACGAACCCTAAACCTAACCCTAACCCCTAACTCTTAAGCTTAACACTAAGCGTTAACTCTCACGCTAACCTTTAATCCTAACCCTAATCCTAATCTTCAACCCTAAACCTAACACTTAACCCTAACCCTGTACCAAACCTTAACCCCTCATCTTAACCCTAACCGTAAACCTCAACCCTAAAAAACAGTGTAACCGTTAAACCTAAGAGTAATCTTTAACCCTAACCCTAAGCCCTAACCCTAAGCCCTCACCCTAACACTAAACTTCATCCTTAACCCTAACCATAATCCTAACCCTAAATCTAATTCTCAGACTTCTTGCTTTCTTAGAGTTTAGAAAGCCTGCAATCCTCCAATGCCATGCGTGAAAGGAGGCTCTACCACTGTGTCCTGCATCAAACCCACGGGCCCATACCCAGAGTATGATAGAGTGGGTTCCCGGGTACAATCCCAGCCCCCTAAACTCCCCCCGCCCGCCTAATGCAGACAGGGCCCGTGCACTAAGCATAAACAATACCTTTAACAGATAATCCTAACCCTGAACATAACACCCAACCCTGTTCCTATTTCTCCCCTTAACACGTAAACCTCACCGTGCGCCTAACTTTAACCTCTTATCCTAACGTTAATGCATAACCCATTTCCTGAGAACAACCCCTATCCCATAATTCTAACCCTATCTCCTAGTCATCACTGTGACACCTAATCCCTAACCCTAATTCTAAACCGCTAACCCTAACCGTAACCCTACCTACAACCCTAACACTGACAGTAACCCTTACTTCTAACCCCAACGCTATGCCTAACAAAAACCCTAACCCTGCACCCTAACCCCTAAGCCTTACCCTAACCCTTAACCCTAATCCTAATCCTAACCATTAAACCTAACCCTAGCTCTTAAAGATAACCCTGAACCTTGCCCTCACGACTAGACCTAACCCTGACACTAACCTAACACCTAACCCTAAGCAGAACCCCTAAAGCTAAGCCTGAACCCTATCCCCAACCCTAGCAGTAAACTTTAACCCTAAACCTAAGCCCAACCCGTAACCCTAATCCTATCCTTTTACCCTAAAACTAACCCCTAAACCTAACCCCTATACCTCACCCTAACTCTAACCCCAATCCTAATTCTAACCATACCCCTTCATAAAACACTAACTCCTAACCGCTAACCCTAACACTAACCAAAAACCCTAATCACTAATCCCTAACCCTAACGCTTAACCTTTACCCTAAGAAGTAGGAGAGTCATATGTATGAACGGTTACATTCACGCAGAGAAAGAAACTGTTGGGTGGTGTATGTACGCATGTTAATCTATACTTTGGAGGAAGTTCGAGAGTCATATCTGGGGAAAATTGCAGTCACTTAGAGAAAGCAACAATCGGGGGCCGTTTTGTAGATCTGCTAAATTCTATTTTGGAAGAAGAGTGAAATTCATATGTGGGAACGCTTATGTTCACTCAGAGAAATCAACGATAGGGCAGTGTTTCGTTGGGATGCTAAAGTGTAGTTTGGAAGAAGTTCGCGAGTCTTATATAAGAAAGCTTACAGTCACCTAGAGAAAGTAACTCTCGGCAGATTGTTTCTAAGCGTGCTAAACTCTAATTTGCATCAATTGTGAGAGTCAAACATGGGAACGCTTACATTCACTCAGAGAACGCAACGTTTGGGTGGTGGTTTGTAAGCATTCTAAACTGTATTTTGGAGGAAGTAGGAGAGTCATATATACGAATGCTTACATTCACGCAGAGAAAGCAACTCTGTGATCGTATTTTGTTGGCATGCTAAACTGTGGTTTGGAAGAAGTTCGAGAGCCTTATATAGGAAAGATTACAGTGACACAGAGAAAACAACTCTCTGTAGTTTGTTGGTAGGTCTACTAAACTGTAATTTGGATGATGTGTGAGAACGCTTGCATTCACTCAGAGAAAGAACTTTGTCGTGGTGGTTTGTAGGAATAACAACTGTAGTTCGAAGAAGTAGGAGAGTCATATATGAACGGTTACATTCACGCAGAGAAAGCAACTGTGGAGTGGCGTATGTAATCATCATAATCTGTAGTTTGGAGGAAGTTCGAGAGTCATATCTGGGGAAAATTAGAGTCATTTAGAGAAAGGAACAATCGGGGGCTGGTGTGTAGGTCTGCTAAATTCTATTTTGGAAAAAGAGTGAGAGTCATATATGGGAACGCTTATGTTGACTCAGAGAAATCAACGATGGGGCGCTGTATTGTTGGCATGCTAAACTGTAGTTTGGAAGAAGTTCGAAAGTCTTATATAGGAAAGTTTACAGTCACCTAGAGAAAGCAACTCACAGGAGGTGGTTTGTAAGCCGCTAAACTCTAATTTGGATGAAGTGAAAGAGGCATACATGGATACGCTTCATTCACTCAGAGAAAGGTAAATTGGGGTGCCGGTTTGTAGGTATACTAACTCCAGTTTGGAAGAAGTACTAGAGTCATATATATGAACGCTTATATGGACGCAGAGAAAGCAACTATGGGGTGGTGTTTTGTAGGCCTGCTAAAATATAGTTTGGAAGAAGTTCGAAAGCAGACAGTCACTTAGAGAAAGCAACTCTTGGCGGTGGATTTTTAGGTCTGCTAAATTGTATTTTGAAAGAAGTACCAGAGTCATATATTCAAACGCTTACATTCATGCAGAGAAAGGAACTGTGGGGTGGTGTTTTCTAGGCGTGCTAAACTCTAGTTTGGACGAAGTTTGAGAATCACATATAAGAAAGCTTAGAGTCACTTAGAGAAAGCAAATCTCTGGGTGTGGAATGTAGGCGTGCTAAACTCTATTTTGGTTTAGATTGAGAGTCATATATGGAAAGGGTTACATTCACTCAGAGAAAGCAACGATGGTGTGGTGGTTTGTAGGCATACTAAACTCTAGTTTGGAAGAAGTAGGAAAATGATATATGGGAACGCTTACATTCATGCAGAGAAAGCAATTATGGGGTGGCTTTTTTGTACCCATGCTAATCTCTAGTTTGGAAGAAGTTATATAGGAAAGCGTACACTCATTTATAGAAACCAACTTTCGGGGGATGAAGGGTAGGCCTGCAAAACTCTACTTTGGAAGAAGTGGGAGAGTCATATTGGGGACCACGTACATTGACTCAGAGAAATCGAGGATGGGGTTGTGTTTTGTAGGCATACTAAACTCTAGTTTGGAGAAAGTACGAGAATCATATATAGGAACGCTTACATTCATGCAGAGAAAGCAACTATGGAGTGAGGTTTGTATGCCTACTAAACTATAGTTTGGAGGAAGTTTAGAATCTTATATAGCAAAGCTTACAGTCACCTAGAGAGAGCAACTCTTGGGAGATGATTTCTAAGCCTGATAATTTGCACCAACTCTTAAAGTCAAGTATGGGAAGGTTTACATCCACTCAGAACGCAAGGTTTGGGTTGCAGTTTGTGGCCTTAATTGTAGTTCGGAAGAAGTAGGAAAGTCATATATATGAACGGTTACATTCACGCAGACAAACCAGCTATGGAGTGATGTGTGTATGCCTACTAAACTATAGTTTGGAGGATGTTCGAGAGTCATATCTGGAAAGCTTACAGTCATTTAGAGAAAGAAACTCTCTGGGGATGGTTCGTAGGCCTGCTAAACTCTATTTTCAATGAAGTGTTAAAATCATATACAGGAACGCTTACATTCACTCAGAGAAAGCAACGTTGGGGTGGCCGTTTTTGAGCATACTAAACTCTACTTTGGAAGAGGTACAAGAGACATAAATACGAACGCTTACATTAACACAGAGAAAGCAAATACGGGGTGCTGTAGTGCAGGCATGCTAAACTATAGATTAGAAGAAGTTCGAAAGCTGACAGTCACTTAGAGAAAGCAACTCTTGGCGGGTGATTTTTAGGTCTGCTAAATTGTATTTTGAAAGACGTACCAGAGTCATATACAAACGCTTACATTCATGCAGAGAAAGAAACTATGGGGTGATGTGTTGTGGGGATGCTAAACTGCAGTTTGGAAGGTGTTCGAGAGTGTTATATAGGATAGCTTACAGTCACCTAGAGAAAGCAACACTCGGGACAGCTTTACAAGCCTCTAAACACTAATTAGCAGCAATTGTGAGAGTCAAACATGGGAACGCTTACATTCACTCAGAGAACGCAACGTTTGGGTGGCTGGTCTTTAAGCATTCTAAACTGTATTTTGGAGGAAGTAGGAGAGTCATATATACGAATGCTTACATTCACGCAGAGAAAGCAACTCTGTGGTCGTATTTTGTTGGCATGCTAAACTGTGGTTTGGAAGAAGTTCGAGAGCCTTATATAGGAAAGATTACAGTGACACAGAGAAAACAACTCTCTGTAGTTTCTTGGTAGGTCTGCTAAACTGTGATTTGGATGAAGTGTGAGAACGCTTGCATTCACTCAGAGAAAGAACTTTGTCGTGGTGGTTTGTAGGAATAACAACTGTAGTTCGAAGAAGTAGGAGAGTCATATATGAACGGTTACATTCACGCAGAGAAAGCAACTGTGGGGTGGCGTAGGTAATCATCATAATCTGTAGTTTGGAGGAAGTTCGAGAGTCATATCTGGGGAAAATTAGAGTCACATAGAGAAAGGAACAATCGGGGGCTGGTGTGTAGGTCTGCTAAATTCTATTTTGGAAGAAGAGTGAGAGTCATATATGGGAACGCTTATGTTGACTCAGAGAAATCAACGATGGGACGCTGTATTGTTGGCATGCTAAACTGTAGTTTGGAAGAAGTTCGAGAGTCTTATATAGGAAAGTTTACAGTCACCTAGAGAAAGCAACTCACAGGAGGTGGTTTGTAAGCCGCTAAACTCTAATTTGGATGAAGTGAAAGAGGCATACATGGATACGCTTCATTCACTCAGAGAAAGGTAAATTGGGGTGCCGGTTTGTAGGTATACTAACTCCAGTTTGGAAGAAGTACTAGAGTCATATATATGAACGCTTATATGGACGCAGAGAAAGCAACTATGGGGTGGTGTTTTGTAGGCCTGCTAAAATATAGTTTGGAAGAAGTTCGAAAGCAGACAGTCACTTAGAGAAAGCAACTCTCGGCGGTTCATTTTTCGGTCTGCTGAATTGTATTTTGAAAGAAGTACCAGAGTCATATATTCAAACGCTTACATTCATGCAGAGAAAGCAACTCTGGGGTGGTGTTTTCTAGGCATGCTAAACTCTAGTTTGGACGAAGTTTGAGAATCACATATAAGAAAGCTTAGAGTCGCTTAAAGCAAATCTCTGGGTGTGGAATGTAGGCGTGCTAAACTCTATTTTGGTTTCGGAGTGAGAGTCATATATGGGAAGGCTTACATTCACTCAGAGAAAGCAACGATGGTGTGGTGGTTTGTAGGCATACTGAACTCTAGTTTGGAAGAAGTAGGAGAATGATATATGGGAACGCTTACATTCATGCAGAGAAAGCAATTATGGGGTGGCTTTTTTGTAGCCACGCTAATCTCTATTTTGCAAGAAGTTAAAGAGTAATATATAGGAAAGCGTACCGTCATTTATAGAAACCAACTTTCGGGGGATGGTTTGTAGGCCTGCAAAACTCTACTTTGGAAGAAGGGGGAGAGTCATATGGGGGACTGGGTACATTCACTCGGAGAAATCAACGATGGGGTTGTGGTTTGTAGGCATACTAAACTCTAGTTTGGAAGAAGGACGAGAATCATACATTCATGCAGAGAAAGCAACTATGGAGTGATGTTTGTATGCCTACTAAACGATAGATTGGACGATGTTCGAGAGTCATATCTGGAAAGCTTACAGTCATTTAGAGAAAGCAACTCTCTGGGGATGGTTCGTAGGCCTGCTAAACTCTATTTTCAATGAAGTGTTCGAATCATATACAGGAACGCTTACATTCACTCAGAGAAAGCAACGTTGGGGTGGCCGTTTTTGAGCATACTAAACTCTACTTTGGAAGAGGTACGAGAGACATAAATACGAACGCTTACATTAACACAGAGAAAGCAAATACGGGGTGCTGTAATGCAGGCATGCTAAACTATAGATTGGAAGATGTTCGAAAGCTGACAGTCACTTAGAGAAAGCAACTCTTGGCGGGTGATTTTTAGGTCTGCTAAATTGTATTTTGAAAGACGTACCAGAGTCATATACAAACGCTTACATTCATGCAGAGAAAGAAACTATGGGGTGATGTGTTGTTGGCATGCTAAACTGCAGTTTGGAAGGAGTTCGAGAGTGTTATATAGGATAGCTTACAGTCACCTAGAGAAAGCAACACTCGGGACAGCTTTACAAGCCTCTAAACACTAATTAGCAGTAATTGTGAGAGTCAAACATGGGAACGCTTACATTCACGGAGAGAACACAACGTTTGGGTGGTGGTTTGTAGGCATAATAACTGTAGTTCGGAAGAAGTAGGAGAGTCATATGTATGAACGGTTACATTCACGCAGAGAAAGAAACTGTTGGGTGGTGTATGTACGCATGTTAATCTATACTTTGGAGGAAGTTCGAGAGTCATATCTGGGGAAAATTGCAGTCACTTAGAGAAAGCAACAATCGGGGGCCGTTTTGTAGATCTGCTAAATTCTATTTTGGAAGAAGAGTGAAATTCATATGTGGGAACGCTTATGTTCACTCAGAGAAATCAACGATAAGGCAGTGTTTCGTTGGGATGCTAAAGTGTAGTTTGGAAGAAGTTCGCGAGTCTTATATAAGAAAGCTTACAGTCACCTAGAGAAAGTAACTCTCGGCAGATTGTTTCTAAGCGTGCTAAACTCTAATTTGCATCAATTGTGAGAGTCAAACATGGGAACGCTTACATTCACTCAGAGAACGCAACGTTTGGGTGGTGGTTTGTAAGCATTCTAAACTGTATTTTGGAGGAAGTAGGAGAGTCATATATACGAATGCTTACATTCACGCAGAGAAAGCAACTCTGTGATCGTATTTTGTTGGCATGCTAAACTGTGGTTTGGAAGAAGTTCGAGAGCCTTATATAGGAAAGATTACAGTGACACAGAGAAAACAACTCTCTGTAGTTTGTTGGTAGGTCTACTAAACTGTAATTTGGATGATGTGTGAGAACGCTTGCATTCACTCAGAGAAAGAACTTTGTCGTGGTGGTTTGTAGGAATAACAACTGTAGTTCGAAGAAGTAGGAGAGTCATATATGAACGGTTACATTCACGCAGAGAAAGCAACTGTGGAGTGGCGTATGTAATCATCATAATCTGTAGTTTGGAGGAAGTTCGAGAGTCATATCTGGGGAAAATTAGAGTCATTTAGAGAAAGGAACAATCGGGGGCTGGTGTGTAGGTCTGCTAAATTCTATTTTGGAAGAAGAGTGAGAGTCATATATGGGAACGCTTATGTTGACTCAGAGAAATCAACGATGGGACGCTGTATTGTTGGCATGCTAAACTGTAGTTTGGAAGAAGTTCGAGAGTCTTATATAGGAAAGTTTACAGTCACCTAGAGAAAGCAACTCACAGGAGGTGGTTTGTAAGCCGCTAAACTCTAATTTGGATGAAGTGAAAGAGGCATACATGGATACGCTTCATTCACTCAGAGAAAGGTAAATTGGGGTGCCGGTTTGTAGGTATACTAACTCCAGTTTGGAAGAAGTACTAGAGTCATATATATGAACGCTTATATGGACGCAGAGAAAGCAACTATGGGGTGGTGTTTTGTAGGCCTGCTAAAATATAGTTTGGAAGAAGTTCGAAAGCAGACAGTCACTTAGAGAAAGCAACTCTCGGCGGTTCATTTTTCGGTCTGCTGAATTGTATTTTGAAAGAAGTACCAGAGTCATATATTCAAACGCTTACATTCATGCAGAGAAAGCAACTCTGGGGTGGTGTTTTCTAGGCATGCTAAACTCTAGTTTGGACGAAGTTTGAGAATCACATATAAGAAAGCTTAGAGTCGCTTAAAGCAAATCTCTGGGTGTGGAATGTAGGCGTGCTAAACTCTATTTTGGTTTCGGAGTGAGAGTCATATATGGGAAGGCTTACATTCACTCAGAGAAAGCAACGATGGTGTGGTGGTTTGTAGGCATACTGAACTCTAGTTTGGAAGAAGTAGGAGAATGATATATGGGAACGCTTACATTCATGCAGAGAAAGCAATTATGGGGTGGCTTTTTTGTAGCCACGCTAATCTCTATTTTGCAAGAAGTTAAAGAGTAATATATAGGAAAGCGTACCGTCATTTATAGAAACCAACTTTCGGGGGATGGTTTGTAGGCCTGCAAAACTCTACTTTGGAAGAAGGGGGAGAGTCATATGGGGGACTGGGTACATTCACTCGGAGAAATCAACGATGGGGTTGTGGTTTGTAGGCATACTAAACTCTAGTTTGGAAGAAGGACGAGAATCATACATTCATGCAGAGAAAGCAACTATGGAGTGATGTTTGTATGCCTACTAAACGATAGATTGGACGATGTTCGAGAGTCATATCTGGAAAGCTTACAGTCATTTAGAGAAAGCAACTCTCTGGGGATGGTTCGTAGGCCTGCTAAACTCTATTTTCAATGAAGCGTTCGAATCATATACAGGAACGCTTACATTCACTCAGAGAAAGCAACGTTGGGGTGGCCGTTTTTGAGCATACTAAACTCTACTTTGGAAGAGGTACGAGAGACATAAATACGAACGCTTACATTAACACAGAGAAAGCAAATACGGGGTGCTGTAATGCAGGCATGCTAAACTATAGATTGGAAGATGTTCGAAAGCTGACAGTCACTTAGAGAAAGCAACTCTTGGCGGGTGATTTTTAGGTCTGCTAAATTGTATTTTGAAAGACGTACCAGAGTCATATACAAACGCTTACATTCATGCAGAGAAAGAAACTATGGGGTGATGTGTTGTTGGCATGCTAAACTGCAGTTTGGAAGGAGTTCGAGAGTGTTATATAGGATAGCTTACAGTCACCTAGAGAAAGCAACACTCGGGACAGCTTTACAAGCCTCTAAACACTAATTAGCAGTAATTGTGAGAGTCAAACATGGGAACGCTTACATTCACGGAGAGAACACAACGTTTGGGTGGTGGTTTGTAGGCATAATAACTGTAGTTCGGAAGAAGTAGGAGAGTCATATGTATGAACGGTTACATTCACGCAGAGAAAGAAACTGTTGGGTGGTGTATGTACGCATGTTAATCTATACTTTGGAGGAAGTTCGAGAGTCATATCTGGGGAAAATTGCAGTCACTTAGAGAAAGCAACAATCGGGGGCCGTTTTGTAGATCTGCTAAATTCTATTTTGGAAGAAGAGTGAAATTCATATGTGGGAACGCTTATGTTCACTCAGAGAAATCAACGATGGGGCAGTGTTTCGTTGGGATGCTAAAGTGTAGTTTGGAAGAAGTTCGCGAGTCTTATATAAGAAAGCTTACAGTCACCTAGAGAAAGTAACTCTCGGCAGATTGTTTCTAAGCGTGCTAAACTCTAATTTGCATCAATTGTGAGAGTCAAACATGGGAACGCTTACATTCACTCAGAGAACGCAACGTTTGGGTGGTGGTTTGTAAGCATTCTAAACTGTATTTTGGAGGAAGTAGGAGAGTCATATATACGAATGCTTACATTCACGCAGAGAAAGCAACTCTGTGATCGTATTTTGTTGGCATGCTAAACTGTGGTTTGGAAGAAGTTCGAGAGCCTTATATAGGAAAGATTACAGTGACACAGAGAAAACAACTCTCTGTAGTTTGTTGGTAGGTCTACTAAACTGTAATTTGGATGATGTGTGAGAACGCTTGCATTCACTCAGAGAAAGAACTTTGTCGTGGTGGTTTGTAGGAATAACAACTGTAGTTCGAAGAAGTAGGAGAGTCATATATGAACGGTTACATTCACGCAGAGAAAACAACTGTGGAGTGGCGTATGTAATCATCATAATCTGTAGTTTGGAGGAAGTTCGAGAGTCATATCTGGGGAAAATTAGAGTCATTTAGAGAAAGGAACAATCGGGGGCTGGTGTGTAGGTCTGCTAAATTCTATTTTGGAAAAAGAGTGAGAGTCATATATGGGAACGCTTATGTTGACTCAGAGAAATCAACGATGGGGCGCTGTATTGTTGGCATGCTAAACTGTAGTTTGGAAGAAGTTCGAAAGTCTTATATAGGAAAGTTTACAGTCACCTAGAGAAAGCAACTCACAGGAGGTGGTTTGTAAGCCGCTAAACTCTAATTTGGATGAAGTGAAAGAGGCATACATGGATACGCTTCATTCACTCAGAGAAAGGTAAATTGGGGTGCCGGTTTGTAGGTATACTAACTCCAGTTTGGAAGAAGTACTAGAGTCATATATATGAACGCTTATATGGACGCAGAGAAAGCAACTATGGGGTGGTGTTTTGTAGGCCTGCTAAAATATAGTTTGGAAGAAGTTCGAAAGCAGACAGTCACTTAGAGAAAGCAACTCTCGGCGGTTCATTTTTCGGTCTGCTGAATTGTATTTTGAAAGAAGTACCAGAGTCATATATTCAAACGCTTACATTCATGCAGAGAAAGCAACTCTGGGGTGGTGTTTTCTAGGCATGCTAAACTCTAGTTTGGACGAAGTTTGAGAATCACATATAAGAAAGCTTAGAGTCGCTTAAAGCAAATCTCTGGGTGTGGAATGTAGGCGTGCTAAACTCTATTTTGGTTTCGGAGTGAGAGTCATATATGGGAAGGCTTACATTCACTCAGAGAAAGCAACGATGGTGTGGTGGTTTGTAGGCATACTGAACTCTAGTTTGGAAGAAGTAGGAGAATGATATATGGGAACGCTTACATTCATGCAGAGAAAGCAATTATGGGGTGGCTTTTTTGTAGCCACGCTAATCTCTATTTTGCAAGAAGTTAAAGAGTAATATATAGGAAAGCGTACCGTCATTTATAGAAACCAACTTTCGGGGGATGGTTTGTAGGCCTGCAAAACTCTACTTTGGAAGAAGGGGGAGAGTCATATGGGGGACTGGGTACATTCACTCGGAGAAATCAACGATGGGGTTGTGGTTTGTAGGCATACTAAACTCTAGTTTGGAAGAAGGACGAGAATCATACATTCATGCAGAGAAAGCAACTATGGAGTGATGTTTGTATGCCTACTAAACGATAGATTGGACGATGTTCGAGAGTCATATCTGGAAAGCTTACAGTCATTTAGAGAAAGCAACTCTCTGGGGATGGTTCGTAGGCCTGCTAAACTCTATTTTCAATGAAGCGTTCGAATCATATACAGGAACGCTTACATTCACTCAGAGAAAGCAACGTTGGGGTGGCCGTTTTTGAGCATACTAAACTCTACTTTGGAAGAGGTACGAGAGACATAAATACGAACGCTTACATTAACACAGAGAAAGCAAATACGGGGTGCTGTAATGCAGGCATGCTAAACTATAGATTGGAAGATGTTCGAAAGCTGACAGTCACTTAGAGAAAGCAACTCTTGGCGGGTGATTTTTAGGTCTGCTAAATTGTATTTTGAAAGACGTACCAGAGTCATATACAAACGCTTACATTCATGCAGAGAAAGAAACTATGGGGTGATGTGTTGTTGGCATGCTAAACTGCAGTTTGGAAGGAGTTCGAGAGTGTTATATAGGATAGCTTACAGTCACCTAGAGAAAGCAACACTCGGGACAGCTTTACAAGCCTCTAAACACTAATTAGCAGTAATTGTGAGAGTCAAACATGGGAACGCTTACATTCACGGAGAGAACACAACGTTTGGGTGGTGGTTTGTAGGCATAATAACTGTAGTTCGGAAGAAGTAGGAGAGTCATATGTATGAACGGTTACATTCACGCAGAGAAAGAAACTGTTGGGTGGTGTATGTACGCATGTTAATCTATACTTTGGAGGAAGTTCGAGAGTCATATCTGGGGAAAATTGCAGTCACTTAGAGAAAGCAACAATCGGGGGCCGTTTTGTAGATCTGCTAAATTCTATTTTGGAAGAAGAGTGAAATTCATATGTGGGAACGCTTATGTTCACTCAGAGAAATCAACGATAAGGCAGTGTTTCGTTGGGATGCTAAAGTGTAGTTTGGAAGAAGTTCGCGAGTCTTATATAAGAAAGCTTACAGTCACCTAGAGAAAGTAACTCTCGGCAGATTGTTTCTAAGCGTGCTAAACTCTAATTTGCATCAATTGTGAGAGTCAAACATGGGAACGCTTACATTCACTCAGAGAACGCAACGTTTGGGTGGTGGTTTGTAAGCATTCTAAACTGTATTTTGGAGGAAGTAGGAGAGTCATATATACGAATGCTTACATTCACGCAGAGAAAGCAACTCTGTGATCGTATTTTGTTGGCATGCTAAACTGTGGTTTGGAAGAAGTTCGAGAGCCTTATATAGGAAAGATTACAGTGACACAGAGAAAACAACTCTCTGTAGTTTGTTGGTAGGTCTACTAAACTGTAATTTGGATGATGTGTGAGAACGCTTGCATTCACTCAGAGAAAGAACTTTGTCGTGGTGGTTTGTAGGAATAACAACTGTAGTTCGAAGAAGTAGGAGAGTCATATATGAACGGTTACATTCACGCAGAGAAAGCAACTGTGGAGTGGCGTATGTAATCATCATAATCTGTAGTTTGGAGGAAGTTCGAGAGTCATATCTGGGGAAAATTAGAGTCATTTAGAGAAAGGAACAATCGGGGGCTGGTGTGTAGGTCTGCTAAATTCTATTTTGGAAAAAGAGTGAGAGTCATATATGGGAACGCTTATGTTGACTCAGAGAAATCAACGATGGGGCGCTGTATTGTTGGCATGCTAAACTGTAGTTTGGAAGAAGTTCGAAAGTCTTATATAGGAAAGTTTACAGTCACCTAGAGAAAGCAACTCACAGGAGGTGGTTTGTAAGCCGCTAAACTCTAATTTGGATGAAGTGAAAGAGGCATACATGGATACGCTTCATTCACTCAGAGAAAGGTAAATTGGGGTGCCGGTTTGTAGGTATACTAACTCCAGTTTGGAAGAAGTACTAGAGTCATATATATGAACGCTTATATGGACGCAGAGAAAGCAACTATGGGGTGGTGTTTTGTAGGCCTGCTAAAATATAGTTTGGAAGAAGTTCGAAAGCAGACAGTCACTTAGAGAAAGCAACTCTCGGCGGTTCATTTTTCGGTCTGCTGAATTGTATTTTGAAAGAAGTACCAGAGTCATATATTCAAACGCTTACATTCATGCAGAGAAAGCAACTCTGGGGTGGTGTTTTCTAGGCATGCTAAACTCTAGTTTGGACGAAGTTTGAGAATCACATATAAGAAAGCTTAGAGTCGCTTAAAGCAAATCTCTGGGTGTGGAATGTAGGCGTGCTAAACTCTATTTTGGTTTCGGAGTGAGAGTCATATATGGGAAGGCTTACATTCACTCAGAGAAAGCAACGATGGTGTGGTGGTTTGTAGGCATACTGAACTCTAGTTTGGAAGAAGTAGGAGAATGATATATGGGAACGCTTACATTCATGCAGAGAAAGCAATTATGGGGTGGCTTTTTTGTAGCCACGCTAATCTCTATTTTGCAAGAAGTTAAAGAGTAATATATAGGAAAGCGTACCGTCATTTATAGAAACCAACTTTCGGGGGATGGTTTGTAGGCCTGCAAAACTCTACTTTGGAAGAAGGGGGAGAGTCATATGGGGGACTGGGTACATTCACTCGGAGAAATCAACGATGGGGTTGTGGTTTGTAGGCATACTAAACTCTAGTTTGGAAGAAGGACGAGAATCATATATAGGAACGCTTACATTCATGCAGAGAAAGCAACTATGGAGTGATGTTTGTATGCCTACTAAACGATAGATTGGAGGATGTTCGAGAGTCATATCTGGAAAGCTTACAGTCATTTAGAGAAAGCAACTCTCTGGGGATGGTTCGTAAGCCTGCTAAACTCTATTTTCAATGAAGCGTTCGAATCATATACAGGAACGCTTACATTCACTCAGAGAAAGCAACGTTGGGGTGGCCGTTTTTGAGCATACTAAACTCTACTTTGGAAGAGGTACGAGAGACATAAATACGAACGCTTACATTAACACAGAGAAAGCAAATACGGGGTGCTGTAATGCAGGCATGCTAAACTATAGATTGGAAGATGTTCGAAAGCTGACAGTCACTTAGAGAAAGCAACTCTTGGCGGGTGATTTTTAGGTCTGCTAAATTGTATTTTGAAAGACGTACCAGAGTCATATACAAACGCTTACATTCATGCAGAGAAAGAAACTATGGGGTGATGTGTTGTTGGCATGCTAAACTGCAGTTTGGAAGGAGTTCGAGAGTGTTATATAGGATAGCTTACAGTCACCTAGAGAAAGCAACACTCGGGACAGCTTTACAAGCCTCTAAACACTAATTAGCAGTAATTGTGAGAGTCAAACATGGGAACGCTTACATTCACGGAGAGAACACAACGTTTGGGTGGTGGTTTGTAGGCATAATAACTGTAGTTCGGAAGAAGTAGGAGAGTCATATGTATGAACGGTTACATTCACGCAGAGAAAGAAACTGTTGGGTGGTGTATGTACGCATGTTAATCTATACTTTGGAGGAAGTTCGAGAGTCATATCTGGGGAAAATTGCAGTCACTTAGAGAAAGCAACAATCGGGGGCCGTTTTGTAGATCTGCTAAATTCTATTTTGGAAGAAGAGTGAAATTCATATGTGGGAACGCTTATGTTCACTCAGAGAAATCAACGATAAGGCAGTGTTTCGTTGGGATGCTAAAGTGTAGTTTGGAAGAAGTTCGCGAGTCTTATATAAGAAAGCTTACAGTCACCTAGAGAAAGTAACTCTCGGCAGATTGTTTCTAAGCGTGCTAAACTCTAATTTGCATCAATTGTGAGAGTCAAACATGGGAACGCTTACATTCACTCAGAGAACGCAACGTTTGGGTGGTGGTTTGTAAGCATTCTAAACTGTATTTTGGAGGAAGTAGGAGAGTCATATATACGAATGCTTACATTCACGCAGAGAAAGCAACTCTGTGATCGTATTTTGTTGGCATGCTAAACTGTGGTTTGGAAGAAGTTCGAGAGCCTTATATAGGAAAGATTACAGTGACACAGAGAAAACAACTCTCTGTAGTTTGTTGGTAGGTCTACTAAACTGTAATTTGGATGATGTGTGAGAACGCTTGCATTCACTCAGAGAAAGAACTTTGTCGTGGTGGTTTGTAGGAATAACAACTGTAGTTCGAAGAAGTAGGAGAGTCATATATGAACGGTTACATTCACGCAGAGAAAGCAACTGTGGAGTGGCGTATGTAATCATCATAATCTGTAGTTTGGAGGAAGTTCGAGAGTCATATCTGGGGAAAATTAGAGTCATTTAGAGAAAGGAACAATCGGGGGCTGGTGTGTAGGTCTGCTAAATTCTATTTTGGAAAAAGAGTGAGAGTCATATATGGGAACGCTTATGTTGACTCAGAGAAATCAACGATGGGGCGCTGTATTGTTGGCATGCTAAACTGTAGTTTGGAAGAAGTTCGAAAGTCTTATATAGGAAAGTTTACAGTCACCTAGAGAAAGCAACTCACAGGAGGTGGTTTGTAAGCCGCTAAACTCTAATTTGGATGAAGTGAAAGAGGCATACATGGATACGCTTCATTCACTCAGAGAAAGGTAAATTGGGGTGCCGGTTTGTAGGTATACTAACTCCAGTTTGGAAGAAGTACTAGAGTCATATATATGAACGCTTATATGGACGCAGAGAAAGCAACTATGGGGTGGTGTTTTGTAGGCCTGCTAAAATATAGTTTGGAAGAAGTTCGAAAGCAGACAGTCACTTAGAGAAAGCAACTCTCGGCGGTTCATTTTTCGGTCTGCTGAATTGTATTTTGAAAGAAGTACCAGAGTCATATATTCAAACGCTTACATTCATGCAGAGAAAGCAACTCTGGGGTGGTGTTTTCTAGGCATGCTAAACTCTAGTTTGGACGAAGTTTGAGAATCACATATAAGAAAGCTTAGAGTCGCTTAAAGCAAATCTCTGGGTGTGGAATGTAGGCGTGCTAAACTCTATTTTGGTTTCGGAGTGAGAGTCATATATGGGAAGGCTTACATTCACTCAGAGAAAGCAACGATGGTGTGGTGGTTTGTAGGCATACTGAACTCTAGTTTGGAAGAAGTAGGAGAATGATATATGGGAACGCTTACATTCATGCAGAGAAAGCAATTATGGGGTGGCTTTTTTGTAGCCACGCTAATCTCTATTTTGCAAGAAGTTAAAGAGTAATATATAGGAAAGCGTACCGTCATTTATAGAAACCAACTTTCGGGGGATGATTTGTAGGCCTGCAAAACTCTACTTTGGAAGAAGGGGGAGAGTCATATGGGGGACTGGGTACATTCACTCGGAGAAATCAACGATGGGGTTGTGGTTTGTAGGCATACTAAACTCTAGTTTGGAAGAAGGACGAGAATCATATATAGGAACGCTTACATTCATGCAGAGAAAGCAACTATGGAGTGATGTTTGTATGCCTACTAAACGATAGATTGGAGGATGTTCGAGAGTCATATCTGGAAAGCTTACAGTCATTTAGAGAAAGCAACTCTCTGGGGATGGTTCGTAAGCCTGCTAAACTCTATTTTCAATGAAGCGTTCGAATCATATACAGGAACGCTTACATTCACTCAGAGAAAGCAACGTTGGGGTGGCCGTTTTTGAGCATACTAAACTCTACTTTGGAAGAGGTACGAGAGACATAAATACGAACGCTTACATTAACACAGAGAAAGCAAATACGGGGTGCTGTAATGCAGGCATGCTAAACTATAGATTGGAAGATGTTCGAAAGCTGACAGTCACTTAGAGAAAGCAACTCTTGGCGGGTGATTTTTAGGTCTGCTAAATTGTATTTTGAAAGACGTACCAGAGTCATATACAAACGCTTACATTCATGCAGAGAAAGAAACTATGGGGTGATGTGTTGTTGGCATGCTAAACTGCAGTTTGGAAGGAGTTCGAGAGTGTTATATAGGATAGCTTACAGTCACCTAGAGAAAGCAACACTCGGGACAGCTTTACAAGCCTCTAAACACTAATTAGCAGTAATTGTGAGAGTCAAACATGGGAACGCTTACATTCACGGAGAGAACACAACGTTTGGGTGGTGGTTTGTAGGCATAATAACTGTAGTTCGGAAGAAGTAGGAGAGTCATATGTATGAACGGTTACATTCACGCAGAGAAAGAAACTGTTGGGTGGTGTATGTACGCATGTTAATCTATACTTTGGAGGAAGTTCGAGAGTCATATCTGGGGAAAATTGCAGTCACTTAGAGAAAGCAACAATCGGGGGCCGTTTTGTAGATCTGCTAAATTCTATTTTGGAAGAAGAGTGAAATTCATATGTGGGAACGCTTATGTTCACTCAGAGAAATCAACGATAAGGCAGTGTTTCGTTGGGATGCTAAAGTGTAGTTTGGAAGAAGTTCGCGAGTCTTATATAAGAAAGCTTACAGTCACCTAGAGAAAGTAACTCTCGGCAGATTGTTTCTAAGCGTGCTAAACTCTAATTTGCATCAATTGTGAGAGTCAAACATGGGAACGCTTACATTCACTCAGAGAACGCAACGTTTGGGTGGTGGTTTGTAAGCATTCTAAACTGTATTTTGGAGGAAGTAGGAGAGTCATATATACGAATGCTTACATTCACGCAGAGAAAGCAACTCTGTGATCGTATTTTGTTGGCATGCTAAACTGTGGTTTGGAAGAAGTTCGAGAGCCTTATATAGGAAAGATTACAGTGACACAGAGTAAACAACTCTCTGTAGTTTGTTGGTAGGTCTACTAAACTGTAATTTGGATGATGTGTGAGAACGCTTGCATTCACTCAGAGAAAGAACTTTGTCGTGGTGGTTTGTAGGAATAACAACTGTAGTTCGAAGAAGTAGGAGAGTCATATATGAACGGTTACATTCACGCAGAGAAAGCAACTGTGGAGTGGCGTATGTAATCATCATAATCTGTAGTTTGGAGGAAGTTCGAGAGTCATATCTGGGGAAAATTAGAGTCATTTAGAGAAAGGAACAATCGGGGGCTGGTGTGTAGGTCTGCTAAATTCTATTTTGGAAAAAGAGTGAGAGTCATATATGGGAACGCTTATGTTGACTCAGAGAAATCAACGATGGGGCGCTGTATTGTTGGCATGCTAAACTGTAGTTTGGAAGAAGTTCGAAAGTCTTATATAGGAAAGTTTACAGTCACCTAGAGAAAGCAACTCACAGGAGGTGGTTTGTAAGCCGCTAAACGCTAATTTGGATGAAGTGAAAGAGGCATACATGGATACACTTCATTCACTCAGAGAAAGGTAAATTGGGGTGCCGGTTTGTAGGTATACTAGCTCCAGTTTGGAAGAAGTACTAGAGTCATATATATGAACGCTTATATGGACGCAGAGAAAGCAACTATGGGGTGGTGTTTTGTAGGCCTGCTAAAATATAGTTTGGAAGAAGTTCGAAAGCAGACAGTCACTTAGAGAAAGCAACTCTTGGCGGTGGATTTTTCGGTCTGCTGAATTGTATTTTGAAAGAAATACCAGAGTCATATATTCAAACGCTTACATTCATGCAGAGAAAGGAACTGTGGGGTGGTGTTTTCTAGGCGTGCTAAACTCTAGTTTGGACGAAGTTTGAGAATCACATATAAGAAAGCTTAGAGTCACTTAGAGAAAGCAAATCTCTGGGTGTGGAATGTAGGCGTGCTAAACTCTATTTTGGTTTAGATTGAGAGTCATATATGGAAAGGGTTACATTCACTCAGAGAAAGCAACGATGGTGTGGTGGTTTGTAGGCATACTAAACTCTAGTTTGGAAGAAGTAGGAAAATGATATATGGGAACGCTTACATTCATGCAGAGAAAGCAATTATGGGGTGGCTTTTTTGTACCCATGCTAATCTCTAGTCTGGAAGAAGTTATATAGGAAAGCGTACACTCATTTATAGAAACCAACTTTCGGGGGATGAAGGGTAGGCCTGCAAAACTCTACTTTGGAAGAAGTGGGAGAGTCATATTGGGGACCACGTACATTGACTCAGAGAAATCGAGGATGGGGTTGTGTTTTGTAGGCATACTAAACTCTAGTTTGGAGAAAGTACGAGAATCATATATAGGAACGCTTACATTCATGCAGAGAAAGCAACTATGGAGTGAGGTTTGTATGCCTACTAAACTATAGTTTGGAGGAAGTTTAGAATCTTATATAGCAAAGCTTACAGTCACCTAGAGAGAGCAACTCTTGGGAGATGATTTCTAAGCCTGATAATTTGCACCAACTCTTAAAGTCAAGTATGGGAAGGTTTACATCCACTCAGAACGCAAGGTTTGGGTTGCAGTTTGTGGCCTTAATTGTAGTTCGGAAGAAGTAGGAAAGTCATATATATGAACGGTTACATTCACGCAGACAAACCAGCTATGGAGTGATGTGTGTATGCCTACTAAACTATAGTTTGGAGGATGTTCGAGAGTCATATCTGGAAAGCTTACAGTCATTTAGAGAAAGAAACTCTCAGGGGGTGGTTCGTAGGCCTGCTAAACTCTATTTTCAATGAAGTGTTAAAATCATATACAGGAACGCTTACATTCACTCAGAGAAAGCAACGTTGGGGTGGCCGTTTGTGAGCATACTAAACTCTACTTTGGAAGAGGTACAAGAGACATAAATACGAACGCTTACATTAACACAGAGAAAGCAAATACGGGGTTCTGTAGTGCAGGCATGCTAAACTATAGAATGGAAGAAGTTCGAAAGCTGACAGTCACTTAGAGAAAGCAACTCTTGGCGGGTGATTTTTTAAGTCTGCTAAATTGTATTTTGAAAGACGTGTCAGAGTCTTATATACAAACGCTTACATTCATGCGTAGAAAGAAACTATGGGGTGATGTGTTGTGGGGATGCTAAACTGCAGTTTGGAAGAAGTTCGAGAGTGTTATGTAGGATAGCTTAGAGTCACCTAGAGAAAGCAACACTCAGGAGAGCTTTGCAAGCCTGCTAAACTCTAACAAGCAGCGATTGTGAGAGTCAAACATGGGAACGCTTACATTCACTCAGAGAACACAACGTTTGGGTGGTGGTTTGTAGGCATAATAACTGTAGTTCGGAAGAAGTAGGAGAGTCATATATGAACGGTTACATTCACGCAGAGAAAGCAACTGTTGGGTGGCGTATGTATGCATGCTAATCTGTAGTTTGGAGGAATTTCGAGAGTCATATCTGGGGAAAATTACAGTCACTTAGAGAAAGCAACCATCGGGGGCCATTTTGTAGATCTGCTAAATTCTATTTTGAAAGAAGAATGAGAGTCATATATGGGAACGCTTATGATCACGAAGAGAAATCAACTATGGGGCGGTGTTTTTTTGGCATGCTAAACTGTAGTTTGGAAGAAGTTCGCGAGTCTTACATAGGAAAGTTTACAGTCACCCAGAGAAAGCAACTCTCGGGAGATTGTTTCTAAGCATGCTAAATTCTAGATTGCATCAATTGTGAGAGTCAAACATGGGAACGCTTACATTCACTCAGAGAACGCAACGTTTGGGTGGTGGTTTGTAAGCATTCTAAACTGTATTTTGGAGGAAGTAGGAGAGTCATATATACGAATGCTTACATTCACGCAGAGAAAGCAACTCTGTGATCGTATTTTGTTGGCATGCTAAACTGTGGTTTGGAAGAAGTTCGAGAGCCTTACATAGGAAAGATTACAGTGACACAGAGAAAAACAAATCTCTGTAGTTTGTTGGTAGGTCTGCTAAACTGTAATTTGGATGAAGTGTGAGAACGCTTGCATTCACTCACAGAAAGAACGTTGTCGTGATGGTTTGTAGGAATAAATGCTGTAGTTCAAAAGAAGTAGGAGAGTCATATATGAACGGTTACATTCACGCAGAGAAAGCAACTGTGGGGTGGTCTATGTAATCATCATAATCTAGTTTGGAGAAAGTTCGAGAGTCATATGTGGGAAAAATTAAAGTCACCTAGAGAATTGGAACCATCGGGTGTTGTGTAGGTCTGCTAAATTCTATTTTGGAAGAAGAGTGAGAGTCATATATGGGAACGCTTATGATCACGAAGAGAAATCAACTATGGGGCGGTGTTTTTTTGGCATGCTAAACTGTAGTTTGGAAGAAGTTCGCGAGTCTTACATAGGAAAGTTTACAGTCACCCAGAGAAAGCAACTCTTGGGAGATTGTTTCTAAGCATGCTAAATTCTAGATTGCATCAATTGTGAGAGTCAAACATGGGAACGCTTACATTCACTCAGAGAACGCAACGTTTGGGTGGTGGTTTGTAAGCATTCTAAACTGTATTTTGGAGGAAGTAGGAGAGTCATATATACGAATGCTTACATTCACGCAGAGAAAGCAACTCTGTGATCGTATTTTGTTGGCATGCTAAACTGTGGTTTGGAAGAAGTTCGAGAGCCTTACATAGGAAAGATTACAGTGACACAGAGAAAAACAAATCTCTGTAGTTTGTTGGTAGGTCTGCTAAACTGTAATTTGGATGAAGTGTGAGAACGCTTGCATTCACTCACAGAAAGAACGTTGTCGTGATGGTTTGTAGGAATAAATGCTGTAGTTCAAAAGAAGTAGGAGAGTCATATATGAACGGTTACATTCACGCAGAGAAAGCAACTGTGGGGTGGTCTATGTAATCATCATAATCTAGTTTGGAGAAAGTTCGAGAGTCATATGTGGGAAAAATTAAAGTCACCTAGAGAATTGGAACCATCGGGTGTTGTGTAGGTCTGCTAAATTCTATTTTGGAAGAAGAGTGAGAGTCATATATGGGAACGCTTATGTTCACTCAGAGAAATCAACGATGGGGCGCTGTATTGTTGGCATGCTAAACTGTAGTTTGGAAGAAGTTCGAGAGTCTTATATAGGAAAGTTTACAGTCACCTAGAGAAAGCAACTCACAGGAGGTGGTTTGTGGGCCGCTAAACTCTAATTTGGATGAAGTGAAAGAGGCATACATGGATACGCTTCATTCACTCAGAGAAAGGTAAATTTGGGTGCCGGTTTGTAGGTATACTAACTCCAGTTTGGAAGAAGTACGAGAGTCATATATATGAACGATTATATGGACGCAGAGAAAGCAACTATGGGGTGGTGTTTTGTAGGCATGATAAAATATAATTTGGAAGAAGTTCGAAAGCTGACAGTGACTTAGAGAAAGCAACTCTTGGCGGTTGATTTTGAAGTCTGCTAAATTGTATTTTGATAGAAGTACAAGAGTCATATATAAAATCGCTTATATTTATGCTGAGAAAGAAACTATGTGGTTATGCTTTGTTGGCGTGCTGAAATGTAGTTTCGAAGACGTTCGACAGTCTTTTATAGGAAAGCTTACAGTCCCCCAGAGGAAGCAACTTTCGAGAGATAGTTTGTAAGCCTGCTAAACTCTACTTTGCATCATTTGGAACAGTCATACTTGGGAACGCTAACATTCTCTGAGAGAACGCAACGTTTGGTTGGTTGTTTGTAAGCATACTAAACTGTATTTTGGAAGAAGTAGCAGAGTCATATATATGAGTGCTTACATTCACGCAGAGAGGGCAACTATGGGGTGGTGTTTTGTAGGCATGCAAATCTCTAGTTGCGAAGAAGTTAAGAGTAATAGGAAAGCTTACAGTCTCACAGAGAAAGCAACCCTTGGGGGCCGGTTTGTAGTTCTGCCAAATTCTATTTTGGATGAAGTGTGAATCTTAAATGGGAACGCTAACATTCACTCAGAGAAAGCAAGGTTGCGGTGGTGATTTTTAGTCACACTAAACTGGAGTTTGGAGGAAGTACGAGAATAAAAGAATGCTTACATTCACTCTGAAAAAGCAACGTTGGGGAGGTGGTTGGTAGGTGTACTATACTTTGGAAGAAGTACGAGCGTGATGCATAGGAACGCTTACATTCACGCAAACTATGGGGTGGCCTTTTGTTGGCATGCTAAACTATGTCCCAAAGTCATATATAGGAAAGCTTATAGTGAGAGAAAGCAACTCTCGGGCGGTGTTTTGTAGGTCCGGCAAATTGCATTTTGAAAGCAGTCCGAGATTCATATAAGGGAAGGCCTATATCCACTCAGAGAAAGCAATGTTAGGCTGGTGGTTTGTAGGCATACTAAACTGTATTTTGGAACTCGTATGTATGACTCTCACACTTGATCCAAATTAGAGTTCACCAGGCCTATAAACCACATCCTGAGAGTTGCTTTCTCTAGGTGAATGTAAGCTTTCCTATGTAAAACTCTCGAACTTCTTCCAAACTAAAGTTTAGCATGCCAACAGTACACCACCGCATCGTTGCTTTCTCTGAGTGAACATAAGCATTCCCTTATATGAATCACTTTTTCCAAAATAGAATTTAGCAGACCTACAAAAGAGTCCCCGATGGTTGATTTAGCTATGTGACTGTAATTTTCCCCAGATATGACTCTCAAACTTCCTCCAAAGTATAGATTAACATGCGTACATACACCACCCAACAGTTTCTTTCTCTGCGTGAATGTAACTGTTCATATATATGACTCTCCTACTTCTTCCGACCTACAGTTATTATGCCTACAAACCACCACCCAAACGTTGTGTTCTCTCCGTGAATGTAAGCTTTCCCATATTTGACTCTCACAATTGCTGCTAATTAGTGTTTAGAGGCTTGCAAAGCTGTCCCGAGTGTTGTTTTCTCTAGGTGACTGTAGCTATCCTATATAACACTCTGGAAGTCCTTTCAAACTGCAGTTTAGCATGACAACAAAACATCACCCCATAGTTTCTTTCTCTGCATAAATGTAAGCGTTTGTGTATATAACTCTTGTACGTCTTTCAAAATACAATTTAGCAGACCTAAAAATCACCCGCCAAGAGTTGCTTTCTCTAAGTGACTGTCAGCTTTCGAACTTCTTCCAATCTATAGTTTAGCATGCCTGCACTACAGCACCCCGTATTTGCTTTCTCTGTGTTAATGTAAGCGTTCCTATGTATGTCTCTCGTACCTCTTCCAAAGTAGAGTTTAGTATGCTCAAAAACGGCCACCCCAACGTTGCTTTCTCTGAGTGAATGTAAGCGTTCCTGTATATGATTCGAACACTTCATTGAAAATAGAGTTTAGCAGGCCTACGAACCACCCCCAGAGAGTTGCTTTCTCTAAATGACTGTAAGCTTTCCAGATATGACTCTCGAACATCCTCCAATCTATCGTTTAGTAGGCATACAAACATCACTCCATAGTTGCTTTCTCTGCATGAATGTAAGCGTTCCTATATATGATTCTCGTCCTTCTTCCAAACTAGAGTTTAGTATGCCTACAAACCACAACCCCGTCGTTGATTTCTCCGAGTGAATATACCCAGTCCCCCATATGACTCTCCCCCTTCTTCCAAAGTAGAGTTTTGCAGGCCTACAAATCATCCCCCGAAAGTTGGTTTCTATAAATGACGGTACGCTTTCCTATATATTACTCTTTAACTTCTTGCAAAATAGAGATTTGCATGGCTACAAAAAAGCCACCCCATAATTGCTTTCTCTGCATGAATGTAAGCGTTCCCATATATCATTCTCCTACTTCTTCCAAACTATAGTTCAGTATGCCTACAAACGACCACACCATCGTTGCTTTCTCTGAGTGAATGTAAGCCTTCCCATATATGACTCTCACTCTGAAACCAAAATAGAGTTTGGCACACCTACATTCCACACCCAGAGATTTGCTTTAAGCGACTCTAAGCTTTCTTATATGTGATTGTCAAACTTCGTCCAAACTAGAGTTTAGCATGCCTAGAAACCACCCCACAGTTGCTTTCTCTGCATGAATGTAAGCGTTCATATACATGACTCTCGTACTTCCTCCAAAATACAGTTTAGAATGCCTACAAACCACCACCCAAACGTTGCGTTCTCTGAATGAATGAAAGCATTCCCATGTTTGACTCTCACAATTGATGCAAAGTAGAGTTTAGCAGGCCAAGAAAGGCTCTCCCGAGAGTTACTTTCTCTAGGTGACTGTAAGCTTTCCTAAATAAGACTCTCCAACTTCTTCCAAACTACAGGTTAACATGCCCACAAAACATCACCCCATGGTTTTTTCTTTGCATGAATGTAAGCATTAGTATATATGACTCTGGTACTTCTTTCAAAATACAATTTAGCAGACCTAAAAATCACCCACCAAGAGTTGCTTTCTCTAAATGACTGTGCAGGTTTGGAACTTCTTCCAAACTATAGCATGCTTACAAAACACCACCACGTAGTTGCTTTCTCTGTGTGAATGTAAGCGTTCCCAAATATCATTCTCGTACTTCTTCCAAACTATTTAGTATGCCTACAAAAACCACCCCAGTGTTGTTTCTCTGAGGGAATGTAAGCGGTCCCATGTTTGACTCTCACACTTCATCCAAATTAGAGTTTAGCATGTGTACAAAAAAATCTCCCGAGAGTTGCTTTCCCTGGGTGACGGTAATCTTTCCTGTATAAGGTTCTCCAACTTCTTCCAAACTACAGTTTAGCATGCCTACAAAACCTGACGCCATAAGTGCTTTCTCTGTGTGAATGTAAGTGTTCCTATATAGGACTCTCGTACTTCTTCCAAACTACAGTTTAGTATGCCCTACAAACCACCACCCAAACGTTGTTTTCTCTGAGTGAATGTAAGCGTTCCCATATATGACTCTCACACTTCAACCAAAATAACTCTATTTCAACCAAAATAACTCTACATTCCACACCCAGAGAGTTGCTTTCTCTACGTGACTGTAAACTTTCCTATATATGACTCTCAAACTTCGTCCAAACTAGAGTTTTGCAAGCCTACAAAACACCACCCCATAGTTGCATTCGGTGCCAGAATGTAAGCGGTTCTACATGTGATTCTCTTGCTTCTTCTAGGAACCACAACCACAACGTTGCTTTCACTGAGTTCCCATATATTATTCTAACACTTCATTGAAAATAGAGTTTAGCAGGCCTACGAAACACCCCCTAGGGTTGCTTTCTCTAAGTGACTGTAAGCTTCCCAGATATGGCTCTCGAACTTCCTCCAAACTATATTTTAGTAGGCATACAAACATCACTCCATAGTTGCTTTCTCTGCGTGAAGGTAAGCTTTCCTATATACGATTCTCGTACTTCTTCCAAACTAGAGTTGACTATGCCTACAAATCACAATCCCATCGTTGATTTCTCTGAGTGAATGCACGCGGTCCCCAATATGACTCTCTCCCACTTCCAAACTGGAGTTTTGCAGGTGTACAAAACATCCCCCGAGAGTTGGTTTCTATGACTGTACCCTTTCCTATATATTACTCCTTAACTTCTTCCAAACTAGAGATTAGCATGGCTACAAAAACGCCACCCCATAATTGCTTTCTCTACGCGAATGTAAGCGTTCCCATATATCATTCTCCTACTTCTTCCAAACTAGAGTTTAGTATGCCTACAAACCACCACGCCGTCGTTGCTTTCTCTGAGGGAATGTAAGCCTTCCCATATATGACTCTCACTCTTAAACCAAAATAGAGTTTAGCAGGCCTACATTCCACACCCAGAGATTTGCTTTCTCTAAGTGACTCTAAGCTTTCTTATATGTGATTCTCAAACTTCGTCCAAACTAGAGTTTAGCATGCCTATAAAACACCACCCCATAGTTACTTTCAGTGCGTCAAAATGTATGTGCTCCTATATGTGATTCTCGTGCTTCTTCCAAACTGCAGTTTAGTAAGCCTACAAACAACCCCATCGTTGCTTTCTCTGAGTGAATGTAAGCGTTCTCATATATGACTCTCACACTTCAACCAAAACAGGGTTTTGCAGGCCTACAAACCACCCGCCAAGACTTGCTTTTTCAAAGTGGCTGTTACCTTTCCTATATAGGACTCTGGAACTTCTCCCAAGCTAGACTTTAACATGTCTACCTGACACTACTCCGTAGTTGCTCTCGCTGTGTGAATGTAAGCGTTCCTATATATGAGTCTTGTACTTCTTCTTAACTAACATCTGGCATGCCAAAATAACACTCCCCCATAGTTGCTTTCTTTGAGTCAATGTAAACATTCCTATATATGTCTCTCGCACTTCTTCCAAACTAGAGTTGAATAAGTCTACAAACCAATCCCCGACAGCTGTTTTCTCTGAACGAATTTAAGCGTTCCTATATATATGACTATGGCACTTCCTCCAAACTAGAGTTTAGAAAGCCTACACTCCACCCCTGTTCGTTGCTTTCTCTAAGTTACTGTATGCTTTCCTATACATGGCTCTCGAAATTTTCCAAACTAGAGTTAGCATGCCTACTATACACCTACACATAATTGCTTTGTCTGAGTGAATATAAGCCTTCCTATATATGACTGTCGCACTTTTTCCAAATTAGAGTGTAGCCCGCCTGGAAAGCACCCCTTATAGTTGCTTTCATTGAGTGAAAGTTAACATTCCTATGTATGACTCTCGCAACTTTTCCAATCTAAGATTTTAGCAATGCTACAAATCCCCCGCCGAGAGTTCCTATACATAACTGTCCTCTTTTTCCAAGCTAGAGTTTAGGAAGCCTAGAATCCGTCCCCCCGTAGACGCTTTATGTGAACGTAAGCGTTCTATATATGACTCTCGCCTTCCTCCAAACTAGAGCTTAGCAAGCCTACAAACCAACTCCCTATAATTGCTTTCTCTGAATGAATGATATCGTTCCTATATAAGACTCTCGAACTTCTTCCAAACCAGAGTTTAACAAGCCAAAAAAGCACCCCCCATAGATGCTTCCTCTAACTCAAAGCTAATATTCCTATATATGATTCAGCTTCTTCATCCAAACTAGAGTAAGGCAAGCCTACAAATCACACATCAATAGTTGCTTTCTATAAGTAAATGTAAGCATCCCTATATATGACTATAGCAATTCTTCCAAACTGGAGTTTAGCAAGCCTACAGACCCCAGGACTCCACTCCATAGTACCCTGGGCATTGGCGCCTGCCTGTCATGCAGGACATAGGGGCGGACGCTCATCTCAGACACGGCATTGGTGGATTGTAGGCTTTTTTAAGTTTTTGAATTGAAGAACTCTGAGAATTGGAATTCGGTTTAGGGTAAGGTTAGGTGTTAGGGACTAGGATTAGATTTAGGGGTTAGGGTTTTAGGTTAGAATTAGGGTTAGGATTACTGCTAGGGTTAGAGATTAGGATTATGTTTAGTGATTGGGTTTAGGTTTAGGGTGAGAGGCAAGAGTAAGGGTCAGGGATTAGGGTTACTGTTAGGAGTTAGATTCAGGGCTTACGAAGGGTTTGGTTTAGTGATAGGGTTAGGGCTTACGTTTAACGGTGTGTGTTAGGGCACGGGCCCCGTCTAAAGTACGGGGCACTGTGGGTGTGGAGCAAGGCTGCGTCCCCACTTCATCTTACCCTTGGTGTTGGGCTTCAACTGTCACGCAGGACAAAGGCAGAGGCTCATGAAACGCATGGCTAGGATTAAGGTTTAAGGTTAGGGTCAACGTTGAGGGTTAGGGTGAGGGTTAACAGTTAGAGTTAGGGTAAGGGGGTTAGGGATAGGGTTAGGGTTAAGGGTTAGGTTTATGGTTCAGGTTTAAGGTTAGCGTTAGAGGGTAGGGTTAGTGTAACTGTAGGTCAGTGTTGCGGTTAGATCTCTAGGCATTAGGGTAAAGGTCAGGGTTAGGGTTAAGAGTTAGGGTTAAGTTTAATGGTTAAGGATTGGGATTAGGGTTGAGGGTTAGGGTTAAGATTATGGGTAATGACTCAGGATCAAAGGTTAGGGTTATTTTTAGGCGTAGGGTTAGCGTAAGGGGTTAGGGTTAATGTTAGTGTTGTTGGTAGGGTTAAGGTTAGGGTTGGCGTTTCAGAATTAGGGATTAGGTGTTATGGTTATGGCTAGGAGTTAGCGTTAGATTTACGGTATACGTCTTGTTCTCAGGGTGTCATGCATTAACGTTAAGATAAGGGGTTAAAGTTAGGGTTACGGTGAGCTTTACCTGTTAAGGTGAGCAGTAGGATCAGGGTTAGGTGTTATGTTCTGGGTTAGGGTTATGGGTGAGGGGTAGGGTTTATCCTTAGGGCACGGGCCCTGTATGCACTAGGAGGCGAAGTTAGGGGTCTGTGATGGTCGCTGGGAACCCACTCTATCGCACGCAGTGTATGGGCTTCTGGGTTTCATGCAGGACACTGTGGCAGAGCCGGCTTTCATGCATGGCTTAGTAGGATTGTAGGCTTTCAAAACTCTGAGAAAGCAAGAAGTCTGAGAATTAGATTTCGGGTTAGGATTACGGCACGGTTTAGGGATGAAGATTAGTGGTTAGGGTGAGGGCTTAGGGTTAGGGGTTAGGGTTAGGGTTAGGGTTGCTGGTAGGGTGAAGGTTAGGTTTGACGTTTTAGAATTAGGGATGAGGTGTTACGGTTATGACTATGGTTTAGGATTAGAATTACGGGATAGGGCTTCTTCTCAAGGTGTTATGCATTCACGTTAAGTTAAGGGGCTAAGTTAGGGTTACGGGGAGGTTTATTTTTTAAGGTGAGCAATAGGATCAGGGTTAGGTGTTATGTTCAGGGTGAGGGTTATCTGTTAGGGGTAGTGTTTATACTTAGCGTACGGGCCCTGTCTGCACTGGGCGGGGGGCTGGGGTTAGGGGGATGGGATTGTCCCCGGGAACACACTCTATCGTACGCTGGGTATGGGCTCCTGGGTTTCATGCAGGACACAGTGGCAGAGCCCCCTTTTACTCATGGCATGGGAGGATTGTAGGCTTTCTAAACTCTGAGAAAGCAAGAACTCTGAGAATTAGATTTAGGGGTAGGATTCTGGTAATGTTTAGGGATGAAGATTAGTGTCAGGGTGGGGTCTTGGGTTAGGGGTTGGGGTTAAAGGTTAGTGTTAGGTTTAACAGTTACAGTTAGGTTTACGGTTAAGTCTCAGGGTTCGGGTTAAGGTTTGGGTTTAGCGTTTGGCACAGGGGTAGGCTTCAGTGTTAGCTTCATGGTTAAAGATTAGGAGTAGGGTTAGTGCGAGGGTTAAGGGTAAGGGTCAAGATTAAGGGTTCAGGTTGGGGTTAGGCTTAGGTTTAGGGTTAGGGGTCAAGGGTCAGGTTTAGGGTTAAGTGTTGGGCTTAGGGTTGGGGTTTAGTGTTAAGTTTATCGTTAAGGATTAGGGTTAGGGTCAGGGTTAAATGCTTGGGTGCGAGTAATGGTTAGGGTCAGGGTTAAGGTTTATGGATAAGGTTAGTGTTAAGGGTTTACGGGTAGGTTTAGGGTTCAGGGTTAGAGTTAGCATTAGGGCTTAAGGTTAGGATTAGGTGGTAGGTTAGATTTTAGGGTTAGATCTAGGCGTTAGAGTAAGGGTTAAGAGATAGGGTTAGGTTTAATGCTTAGGATTAGGGTTAGGGTTTGGGGTTAAAGTAAGTGTTAGGGGTTAGGTTTAAGGATCAAAGGTTAGTGTTATTTTTAGCTGTAGTGTTAGGGTTAGGGATAAGGGATAAGGTTGGCGTGAGGGTTTTCCTTACTGTTAGGGTTAAGGGTCAGGCTTAGATTAAAGGTTAAGGTTAGGGTCAGCATTAAGGGTTAGGGTGAGGGTTAACGGTTACGGTAAAGGTTAAGCGTTAGTGTTAGGGATTAGCGATTAGGGTTTTTGGTAAGTGTTAGGGTTAGGAGTTAGTGTTTTATGAAGGGGTATGGTTAGAATTAGGATTGGGGTTAGTGTTAGGGTTAGGTTTAGGAGTTAGGTTTAGGGTAAAAGGATAGGATTAGCGTTAAGGGTTGGGTACAGGTTTAGGGTTAAAGTTTAGTGTTAGGGTTAATGTTTAGTGTTATGGTCCAGTTTAAGTGTTGGGGTGAGGGTTAACGGTTAGGATTAGGCTTAGAGGTTGGGGATATAGTGAGGGTTCAGTGTTAGGGTTAGGTTTAGGGTTCAGGGTTAAGGTTAGCTGTAGGGGTTATGGTTAGGGTTAGGTGTTAGGTTAGTGTCAGGGTTAGGTCTAGTCGTGAGGGTAAGGTTTAGGGTTAGCTTTAAGAGCTAGGGTTACGTTTAATGGTTAGGATTAGGATTAGGGTTAAGGGTTAGGGTAAGGCTTAGGGGTTAGGGTGAAGGGTTAGGGTAAAGGGTTAGGGTTTTTGTTAGGCATAGCGTTGGGGTTAGAAGTAAGGGTTACTGTCAGTGTTAGGGTTGTAGGTAGGGTTACGGTTAGGGTTAGCGGTTTAGAATTAGGGTTAGGGATTAGGTGTTACAGTGACGACTAGGAGATAGGGTTAGAATTATGGGATAGGGGTTGTTCTCAGGGAATGGGTTATGCACTAACGTTAGGATAAGAGGTTAAAGTTAGGCTCACGGTGAGGTTTACGTGTTAAGGGGAGAAATAGGAACAGGGTTAGGTGTTATGTTCACGGTGAGGGATATCTGTTACAGGTATTGTTTATGCTTAGCGCACGGGCCCTGTCTGCCTTAGGCGGGGGTGGGGGGAGGTTAGGGGACTGGGATTGTCACCAGGATCCCACTGTATCGTACTCTGGGTATGGGCCCGTGGGTTTGATGCAGGACACAGTGGTAGAGCCTCCTTTCACGCATGGCATGGGAGGATTGCAGGCTTTCTAAACTCTAAGAAAGCAAGAAGTCTGAGAATTAGATTTAGGGTTAGGATTATGGTTAGGGTTAAGGATGAAGTTTAGTGTTAGGGTGAGGGCTTAGGGTTAGGGATTAGGGTTAGGGTTAAAGGTTACTCTTAGGTTTAACGGTTACAGTTCGGTTTAGGGTTGAGGTTTACGGTTAGGGTTACGATGAGGGGTTAGGGTTTGGTATAGGGTTAGGGTTAGGTACAGGGTTAGGGTTAAGTGTTAGGTTTACGGTTGAAGATTAGGATTAGGGTTAGGATTAAAGGTTAGCGTGAGAGTTAACGGTTAGGGTTAAGGTTAAGAGTTAGGGTTAGGGTTTAGGTTTAGGGTTAAGGGTTAGGGTTAGCTTTAGGGTTCGAGTTATGTGTTAGGGTTTGTGTTAGAGGTAGGGTTAGGTTTACTGTCCACGGTTAGGGTTACATTTAGGGGTTAGCATTAGGGTTAAGGATTAGGTTTAGGGTAAGGGTTTAGAGTTAGTGTTGGGCTTTAGGCTCGGGGCTTATGTTCAGGGTCAGGGGTTAGAGTTGGTGGTAGGGCTTAGATTTAGCGGTCAGTTTAAGGGCACAGGACCTGGTTAATCTACGGTGAGAGGGGTGCGGTCGGAGTCATCACGAAAGCACAACATCATTCCCTGGGCCCTGGAACAAGATCTACATGCAGGACTCAGGCGGAGCCTCATCTCACACATGGCATGGCTGTATTGTAGGCTTGGTTCACTCGGGAATGGAAGTAGTGTGAGAATTAGGGTTAGGGTTGGGGTTAGGGGTTTCGAGTTAGGGGTTAGGCTTGGAGTCAGGGTTAGGTGCTAGGGATTAGTGGTTAGGGTTAGAGTTAGTGTTACGGGTTAGGTGTTAACTCTGGTTTAGAGGGCCAGGGTAAGGTTTAGGTTTGGAGTTAGCGTTAGGGTTAGGCGTTAGGGTTAAGGGATAGGGTTAGGGTTAAGGGTTAGGCTTAGGGTAAGGGTTCAGGTTTAGGGTTAGGGTCACGGTTAAGGGTTAGGGTGAGGGTTAACAGTTAGGGATAGGGTTAGGGGGTTAGGGATAGGATTAGGGTTAAGTGTTAGGTTTATGGTTCAGGTTTAAGGTTAACATTAGGGGGTTAGGGTTAGTGTTAACTGTAAGTCAGTGTTAGGGTTAGATCTCTAGGCATTAAGGTAAAGGTTAGGTTTAAAGTTAAGTGTTAGGGTTATGTTTAATGGTTAGGCTTGGGATTAGGGTTAAGTGTTAGGGTTAAGGTTAGGGGTTATGACTAAGGATCAACGGTTAGGGTTATTTTTATGCGTAGGGTTAGGGTAAGGTGTTAGGGTTAGTGTTAGTGTTGTTGGTAGGGTTAAGGTTAGGGTTGGCGTTTCAGAATTCGGGATCAGGTGTTATGGTTATGGCTAGGAGTTAGCGTTAGAATTACAGTATAGTGCTTTTTCTCAGGGTGTCATGCATTAACGTTAAGATAAGGTGTTAAAGTTAGGGTTATGGTGAGCTTTACCTCTTAAGGTGAGCAGTATGATCAGGGTTAGGTGTTATGTTCTGGGTTAGTCTTATGGGTGAGGGGTAGGGTTTATGCTCTGGGCACGGGCCCTGTATGCACTAGGAGGCAAAGATAGGGGTCTGTGATGGTCGCTGGTAACCTACTCTATCGTATGCAGTGTATGGGCCTCTGGTTTCCTGCAGGACACTGTCGCAGAGCGGGCTTTCATGCATGGCTTAGTAGGATTGTAGGCTTTCAAAACTCTGAGAAAGCAAGAAGTCTGAGAATTAGATTTCGGGTTAGGATTACGGCACGGTTTAGGGATGAAGATTAGTGTTAGGGTGAGGGCTTAGGGTTAAGGGTTAGGGTTAGGGTTAGGGTTGATGGTAGGTTGAAGTTTAGGGTTGGCACTTTAGAATATGGATGAGGTGTTATGGTTATGGCTAGGGATTAGGTTTAGAATTATGGGATAGGGCTTCTTCTTTGGGTGCTATGCATTAACGTTAACATAAGGGGATAAATTAGTGTTATGGTTAGGTTTATGTTTTAAGGTGAGCAACAGGATCAGGGTTAGGTTTTATGTTTGGAGTTAGGGTTATCTGTTAGGGATAGTGTTTTTGCTTAGCGCACGGGCCCTGTCTTCACCAGGAGGGGGGGGTTAGGGACTAGGATTGCCACTGGGAACCCGCTCTATCATGCACTAGTTATGGGCCCCCGGGTTTCTTGCAGGACACAGTGGCAGAGCCTCCTTTTACTCATGACATGGGAGAATTGTAGGCTTTCTAAACTCTGAGAAAGCAAGAAGTCTGAGAATTAGATTTAGGGGTAGGTTTATGGTAATGTTTAGGGATGAAGGTTAGTGTTAGGGTGCGTTCTTAAGGTCAGTGGTTAGGGTTAAAGGTTAGTGTTAGGTTTAACCGTTACAGTCAGGTTTATGGTTATGTTTTAGGGTTAGGGTTAAGGTTAAGGTTTAGCGTTTGGTACAGTGTTAGGCTTAAGTTTTAGCTTTAGGGTTAAAGATTAGGATTAGGGTTAGGGTTAAGGGCTAGTGTGAGGGTTAATGATAAGGATCAAGACTAAGGGCTAGGGTTTTTGTTAGTGTTAGGAATAAGTCTTCGTGTAGGCTTTAGGGTTAGCGTTAAGTGTTATGGTTAGGGTTAGGTTTAGGGTTCATGGTTAGTGTTATGTTTATGGGTTAGTGTTAGGGTTAGGGATTAGGTTTAGGGTAAGGTTTTAGAGTTCGTGTTCAGCGTTACGGTCGGAGCTTATGTTTACGGTTAGGGGTTAGTGTTAGTGTTAGGGCTGAGATTTAGCTTTTAGTTTAAGGGCACAGGACCTGTTTTATCTACGGTGAGAAGGGTGCTGTCGGAGTCTCCACGAAAGCACAAAATCGTTCCCTGATCCTTGGGAAAGGACCTACATGCAGGACTCAGGTGGAGCCTCATCTCACGCATAGTATAGCTGTATTGTAGGCTTGCTTCACTCTGAGAATGGAAGTAGTGTGAGAATCAGGGTTAGGGTTTGGGTTAGGGGTTTGGAGTTTGGGATTATGGTTCGAGTCAGGGTTAGGTCCTAGGGATTAGGAGTTAGGGTTAGTGTTAGGGATAGGGGTTAGTTGTTGGGTTTGGGTTAGGGTGCTAGGGTTAGGTTTAGGGTTGGGGTTAATATTAGGGTTAGCGTTTAGGGTTAAAGGATAGGATTATGGTTAAGGGTTTGGCTTAGGGTTAGGGTTAAGGGTTAGTGTTAAGGTTTAGGGTTAAGTTCAGGGTTACGTGTTAGGGTGAGGGTTAACAGTTAGGGTTATGGTTAGGGTCTTAGGGGTAGGGTTAGGGTTAGAGTTAGGGGTTAGGATTAAGGGTGAAGTGTTAGGGTTATTTTTAGGCATAGTTTTAAAGTTAGGGGCTAGGGTAATGTTTGGTTTGATGGTAGGTTTAAGGTTAGGGTTAGCAGTTTAGAATTCGCATTAGGGATTAGGTGTTATGGTTATGGCTTGGAGTTAGGGTTAGAATTCAGAGATAGGAGTTGTTCTCAGGGTAAGTGTTATGCATTAACGTTATGATAAGGGGTTAAATTTAGGGTTATGGTGAGATTTACATTTTAAGGTGAGCAATGGGATCAGGGTCAGGTGTTATGTTCAGGGTTATGGTTAGGGGTGAGGGGTAGGGTTTATGCTTACGACTCGGGCCCTGTCTGCACTAGGCAGGGGGGGAGGGGTTTGGGGTTGCGATTGTCGTCGGGAACCCACTCTAGTGTATGCTGAGTATGGGCACTGGGGTTTCCGGCAGGACACAGTGGTAGAGCCTCCTTTTATTCATGGCATGGGAGGATTGTAGGCTTTCTAACGCTGAGAAAGCAAGAAGTCTGATAATTAGATTTAGGGTTAGGATTATAGTTAGGGTTAGGAATGAGGTTAGTGCTAGGGTGAGGGATTAGGGCTAGGGATTATGGGTAGAGTAAAGGTTAAATGTTAGAGTTAGGTTTAACGGTTACAGTTAGGTTTAGGGTTACGTTTTAGGGTGAGGGTTATGGTTAGGGGTTAGGGTTTGGTACAGGGTTAGGGTTAAGTGTTAGGTTTAGGGTTAAAGATTAGAATTCGGATTAGGGTTGACGGTTAGTGTGAGTGTTAACGGTTAGGTTTGTGTTTAAGGGTTAGGGTTAGGGTTTAGGGCTAGTGTTAAGCGTTCGTGTTAGATTTAGGGTTAGAGTAAAGTGTTATGGTTAGGGTTATGGGTTAGCATTAGGGTTAAAGGTTAAGGGTTAGGTTTATTTTCAGGCACAGGGTTAGGATTAGGTGTTAGGGTTAGTGTTACCGTTAAGGTTTTTTGTAGGCTTAAGGTTAGGTTTAGCAGTTTAGAATTAGGGTTAGGGATTAGGTGTTATGGTTATGGTAAGGAGTTAGGGTTAGAATTATGGCATAGGGGTTGGTCTCAGGGTCAGTTTTATGCTTAAAGTTAGGGTAAGCGGTTAAAGTTAGTGTTACGGTGAGCTTTACGTGTTAAGGTGAGCAATAGGATCAGGGTTAGGTTTTATGTTCAGGGTTAGGGTTATGGGTGAGGGGTAGAGTTTATACTTAGGGTTAGGGTTAGGGTTAGGGTTTAGGCTTAAGGATCAAGGGTTAGGGTTAGGGTTAGTGTTAGGGCTGTTGGTAGGGTTAAATTTAGGGTTAGCAGCTTACAATTAGGTATTAGGTTTTACAGTTATGAATAAGAGTTAGGGTTAGAATTATGGGATAGGTGTTGTCCTCAGGGTAAGTATTATTCATTAACGTTAGGATAAGGGGTTAGGGTTAGGGTTATGGTGAGTTTTACATGTTAAGGTGAGCAATAGGATCAGGGTCAGATGTTATGATCAGGGTTATGGTTATGGGTTAGGGGCAGTGTTTATGCTTAGGGCACAGGCCCTGTCTTCACTAGGTGGGGGGGCTCGGAGGCTGGGATTGTCACCAGGAACCCACTCTATCGTATGCTGGGTATGGGCCTCTGGGTTTCATGCAGGGCACAGTGGCAGAGCCTCCTTTCATGCATGGCATGGGAGGATTGTAGGCTTTCTAAACTCTGAGAAAGCAAGAAGTCTCAGAATTAGATTTAGGGTTAGGATTATGGTTAGGGTTAGGGATGAAGTTTAGTGTTAGGGAGAGGGCTTAGTGTTAGGGATTAGGGTTTGGTACAGGGTTAGGGTTAAGTGTTCGGCTTAGGGGTAAAGATTAGGATTAGTGTTAGGTTTAAGGGTTAGCTGAGGGTTAACGGTTAGGGTTAAGGTGAAGGGTTAGGGTTAGGGTTTAGGGTTAGGATTAGGGGTTCGTGTTAGGTTTAGGGTTACACTTAAGTGTTAGGGTTTAGGTTCAGGTTTAGGGTTCATGGTTAAGGTTATGTTTAGGGGTTAGGTTTAGGGGTTAGGTTTGGTGTAAGGGTATAGTGTTAGTGAAGGGAGTTTGGGTCAGGGTTTCTGTTTAGGGTAGGGGTTAGTGTTAGGACTTAGATTTAGCGATTAGTTTAAGGTCAGAGGACCTGTTTAATCTATGGTGAGAAGGGTGTGGAATCGGTCGCTGAGACACCACAGCATTGTACCCTGGGCCTTGGGCTCAGACGTACATGCAGGAATCAGGGGGAGCCTGTTCTCATGCATGGCATGGTTGTATTGTAGGCTTGGTTAACTCTTAGAATGGAAGAAGTGTGAGAATTAGGGTTATGGTTAGGGTTAGGGATTTGGGTTTAGGAGAGAGTGTTCAAATGAGGGTTAGGGGTTAGGCATTAGGGGTTAGGGTTAGTGTTAGGGTTAGGGGTTGGGGTGAGGGTTGGGTTAGGGGCTAGGGTTAGGTTTAGGGTTGGGGTTAGTGTTAGCGTTCGAGTTAGGGATTAGAGTTAGGGTTAAGGGATAGGATTAGGGTTAAGAGTTTGGCTTAGGGTTCAGGTTAAGGGTTAGGGTTATGGTTAAAGATTAGTGTTAGTTTAAACAGTTACAGTTAGGTTTAGGGTTAAATTTTAGGGTGAGGGCTTTTTAAACTCTGAGAGAGGAAGACGTCTGAGATTAAGATTTAGGGATAGGATTATGGTTAGGATTAGGGATGACGATTAGTGTTAGGGTGAGGGCTTAGGGTTAAGGGTTAGGGATAGAGTTAGGGTTAAGGTTAGTGTTAGTTTTAACGGTTAAAGTTAGGTTTAGGGTTAAGGTTTATTGTCAGGGTTAAGGTCAGGGGTTAGGGTTTCGTACAGGGTAAGAGTTAAGTGTTAGGTTTAGGGTTAAAGATTAGCATTATGGTTAGTGTTAAAGGTTAGTGTGAGGGTAAAAGTTTAGGGTTAAGTTTAAGGGCTAGGGTTAGGGGTTAGTGTTAGGGTTAAGGGGTCTTGTTAGGTTTAGGGTTACAGTTAAGTGTTATGGTTAGTGTTAGGGGTTACGGTTAAGCTTAGGGTTCATGGTTAGTGTAACATTTAGGGGTTAGGGCTAGGGTTAAATGATAGTGTTAGAGTTAAGGCTTAGGCTTTGGGTAAAGGTTTAGGGATAGGTTTACGGGTTAGGGTTAGTGTCAGGGTTAAATGTTAGGGTGAGAGTTAACAGTTATGGTTAGGGTTATTGGTTAGGGGTTGTGTTTATGCTTAGGGCACGTGCCTTGTCTGCACTAGGCGGAGAGGTTAGGGGGCTAGCATATTCGCCGGGAAATCACTCTATCGTATGCTGGGTATTGGCCCCTGGACACAGTGGCAGGGCCTCCTTTCACACATGGCATGGGAGGATTATAGGCTTTCTAAACTCTGAGAAAGAAAAAGTCTGAGAATTAGATTTAGGGTTAGGATTATGGTTAGAATTAGGGATGAAGTTTAGTGTTAAGGTGATGCCTTAGGGTTAGGGGTTAGGTTTAGGGTCAGAGTTAAAGGTCAGTGTTAGGTTTAACAGTTACAGTTAGGTTTAGCGTTAAGGTTTAGTGTTAGGGTTCAGTTTAGGGGATAGGTTTTGGTACAGGTTAAGGTTTAAGTGTTAAGTTTAGAGTTAAAGATTACAATTAGGGTTAGGTTTAAAGGTAAGTGTGAGGATTAACGGTTAGGGTTAAGCATGAGGGTTAGGGATTAGGTTTAGTGTTAAGGGTTTATGTTAGTTTAGGGTTAGAGTTAAGTGTTATGGTTAGGGTTAGGGGTTAGGGTTAGATATAGGGTGCATGGTTAGGGTTACGTTTAGGGGTTAGGGTTACGGGTTAGGTTTAGGGTGAGTGTTTGGTGTTAGTGTTGGGCATTAGGATAAGGGCTTAGGTTTAGGGTTAGCATTTAGGTTTAGTGTTAGGGCTTAGATTTAGCGGTTAGTTTAAGGGCACAGGACCTGTTTAATCTATGGTGAGAAGGGTGCAGAATTGGTCCCCTTGACACCACACCATCGTACCTGGGCCTTGGGCCCAGACCTACATGCAGGACTCAGGCGGAGCCTCTTCTCACTCATGGCATGGCTCTATTGTAGGCTTGGTGAACTCTGAAAATGGAGGAAGTGTGAGAATTAGGGTTATGGTTATGGTTAATTGTTTGGGGTTAGGGGTTAGGGTTCGAGTGTGGTTCAGGGGTTAGAAATTAGGAGTTAGTGTTAGTGTTAGTGTTAGGGTTAGGGGTTAGGGGTTAGTGTTGGTTTAGGGGCTAGGGTTAGATTCAGAGTTAGGGTTAGTGTTAGGGTTAGGGTTAGGGATTATGGTTAGGGTTAGGAATTAGGGTTAGGGTTAGGCTTAAGGGATAGGATTAGGGTAAAGGGTTAAGGCTTAGGGTTAGCATTAGGGATTAGGGTTAGGGTTAAATGTTAGGGTTTTGGTCTGATTTAAGGGTTAGGGTGAGCGTTAACAGTTAGGGTTAAGGTTAATTGTTAGGATTGGGGGTTAGGCTTAAGGATTCGTATTAGGGTTAGGGTATAAGGGTGAGACTTAAGTCTTATGGTTAGGGACAGGGCTTTTGGTTAGGGATAAGGGTTAGGAGTTAGGGTTACTTTTAGGCATAGGGTAGGATTAGGGGTGAGGGTTAGGGTTAGGGTTAGTGTTAGGGTTGTTGGTAGTGTTAAGGTTAGGGTTAGCAGTTTAGAATTAGGGTTAGGGATTAGGTTTTATGGTTATGGCTAAGATTTAGGGTTAGAATTATGGGATAGGCGTTGTTCTCAGTGTAAGTGTTATGCATTAACTTTAGGAGATGCGGTTAAAGTTAGGGTTACAGTGTGGTCTACATGATAAGGTGAGCAGTAGGATCAGGGTTAGGTGTTACGTTCAAGGTTAGGGTTATATGTTAGGCGTACTTTTTATGCTTAGGGCACGGGCCCTGTCTGCACTAGGCGGGAGGATTAGGGGTCTAGGATTGTGGCCGAGAACTTTCTCTATCGTACACTGGGTATGGGTCCCTGGGTTTCATGCAGGACACAGTGGCAGAGCCTCTTTTCACGCATGGCATGGGAGGATTGTAGGCTTTCTAAACTCTGAGAAAGCAAGAAGTCTGAGAATTAGATTTAGGGATAGGATTATGGTTAGTGTTAAGGATAAAGTTTAGCATTAGGGTGAGGGCTTAGGGTTAGGGGTTAGAGTTACGGTCAGGGTTAAAGGTTAGTGTTAGGTTTAATGGTTACAGTTAGCTTTAGGATCAAGTGTTAGGGTTAAGGTTAAGGTTAGGGGTTAGGTTTTGGTACAGGGTAAGGGTTAACTGTTAGGTTTAGGGTTAAAGATTACGATTAGGGTTAGGTTTAAGGGTTAGTGTGAGAGTTAACGGTTAGGGTTAAGGTTAAGTGTTAGGGTTAGTGGTTAAGTTTAGGTTTAAGTGTTCGTGTTAGGTTTAGGGTTAGAGTTAAGTGTTATGGTTAGGGTTTGGGGTTAGGGTTAGGTTTAGGGTTCATCGTTAGGGTTACGTTTAGGCATTAGGGTTATGGGTAAGGATTAGGGTAATGGTTTAATGTTAGTGTTGGGCGTTAGGGTCAGGGCTTAAGTTTAGGGTTAAGGGTTAGTGTTAGAGTTAGCGTTAGGACTTAGATTTAGAGGTTATTTTAAGGGCACAGGACCTGTGTAATCTATGGTGAGAAGTGTGCAGAATGGGTCATCGCCACACCACACCATCATACCCTAGGCCTTGGGCCCAGACCTACATGCAGGTCTCAGGCAGAGCCTCTTCTCACGCATGGCATGGTTTTATTGTAGGCTTGGCTAACTCTGAGAATGGAGGAAGTGTGAGAATTATGGTTATGATTAGGGTTAGGTGTTTGGGGTTAGGGGTTAGTGTTCGCGTGAGGGTTAGGTGTTAGGGATTAGGGGTTAGGGTTAATGTTAGCATTAGGGGTTAACGGTTAGGGTTGGGTTAGGGACTAGAGATAGATTTAGGGTTGGGGTTAGGGTTAGGGTTAGGGTTAGGGGTTAGGGTTAGGGTTAAGGGATAGGATTAGGGTTAAGGGTTAAGGCTTAGGGTTAGCATTAAGGGATAGGGTTAGGGTTAAGGGTTAGGGTTATGGTCCGAGTTAAGGGTTAGGGTGAGGGTTAACAGTTAGGGTTAGGGTTATAAGTTAGGGATAGTGTTAGGTTTAAGGTCTAGGGTTAGGGTTAGAGGTAGCTTTACTGCTAAGATTAGGTCTCGGCATTAAGGTAAGGGTTAGTGTTAGGGTTAAGGGTTAGGGTTAGGTTTAATTGTTAGGATTAGGATCAGAATTAAGGGTTAGGCTTAGGGTTAGGGGATAGGGTTAGGGTTTAGGGTAAACTTTTAAGGTTATGTTTAGGGATAAGGTTAGGGTTAGCGTTTAAGGTTAGGGTTAGTATTAGGGTTGTTTGTAGGGTTAAGGTAATGTTTAGTGGTTAGAATTAGGGTTAGGGATTAGGGGTTACTGTTATGGCTAGGAGTTAGGGTTAGAATTAAGTGATAGGGGTTGTTCTTAGCATAAGTGTTATGCATTAATGTTAGGATAAGTGGTTAAAGTTAGGTTTACGGTGAGGTTTATGTGTTAAGGTGAGCAATAGGATCAGGGTTAGAATTATGAGTGAGGGGTAGGGTTTTGCTTAGGGTATGGGCCCTGTCTGCCCTAGGAGTGGGATTGAGGGGGATGCGATTGTCACCAGAAACCCACTCTATCGTATGCAGGGTATGGGCCCATGGGTTTCTTGTAGGACACTCTGGCAGAGCCTGATTTCACGCATGGTAAAGGAGGTTTGTAAGCTTTCAAATCTCTAAGAAAGTAAGAAGTCTGAGAATTAGATTTAAGGTTAGGATTATCGTTATGGTTAGGGATGAAGTTTAATCTTAGGGTGAGGGCTTCGGGTAAGGGGATACGGTTAGTTTTAGGGTTAAAAGTTACTGTTAGGTTTAACAGTTACAGTTAGACTTAGGGTTTAGGTTTAGGGTTAGGGTTAAGCTTAGGGGTTATGGTTTGGTACAGGGTTAGGGTTAAGTGTTAGGGTTAGGGTTAAAGATCATGACAAGGGTTAGAGTTAAGGGTTAGTTTGAGTGTTAACAGTAGGGTTAAGGATAACTTTTAGGGTTAGGGGTTAGGATTAGTGTTAGGGCTGAGATTTAGCGGTTAGTTTAAGGGCACAGGACCTGTTTAATCTATGGTGAGAGTGGTGCACAGGGTCGCTGCGACACAACACCACCGTACGCTGGGCCTTGGGCCAAGACCTACATACAGGACTCAGGTGGAGCCTCTTCTCACGCATGACATGGCTGTATTGTAGGCTTGGTTAACTCTGAGAATGGAAGAAGTGTCAGAAATCGGGTTAGGGCTGGCTGTAGGTGTTTTTAACCCCTAACCCTAACACTAACCCCCTAATCCTAACCCTAACACTAACCCCAAGGTTAAATCTAACCTTAACCCCTACGACAACCCTAACCCTAACCCTAACCCCTCTCACTGTAGAATAAACAGGTCCTGTGCCCTTAAACTAACCACTAAATCTAAGCCCTAACATCAACCCTAACCTCTGAACCTAAACCTAAGCCCTGAGCCTAAAGCCCAACACTAACTCTAAACTCTTACCCTAAAGCTAATCCCTAACCCTAATGCTAACCTCTAAACGTAACCCTAACTGTGAACCCTAAACCTAACCCTAACCTCGAGCGCTAACCATAGCACTTAACTCTAACCCTAAACCTAACATGAACCCTTAATCCTAATACTAACCCTAACCCTAACTCTTAACTTTAACCCTGACTGTTAACCCTCACACTAACCTTTAAACCTAACCTTAATCGTAATCTTTAACCCTAAACCTAATATTTAACCCTAATCCTGTACCAAACCCTAAACCCTAACCTTAAACCTAACCATAAACCTTAACCCTGAACCTAACTGTAACGGTTAAAACTAAGAGTAACCTGTAACGCTACCCGTAACCCCTAACTCTAAGCCTTCACCCTAATACTAACCTTGATCCTTAACCCGAACCCTAACCCTAACCCTAAATCTAATTCTCAGACTTCTTGCTTTCTTAGAGTTTAGAAAGCCTACAATCCTCCCATGCCATGCGTGAAAGGAGGCTCTTCCACTGTGTCCTGAATGAACCGCTGGGGCCCATAACCAGAGTACGATAGAGTGGGTTCCTGGTGACAATCCCAGCCCCCTAAGCCCCCCCCCCCGCCTAATGCAGACAAGGCCCGTGCCCTAAGCATAAACTCTACACCTCACCCAAAACTCTAACCGTGAAAATAACATTTAACCCTGATTCTATTGCTCACCTTAGAATGTAAACCTCACCGTAACCTGAACTTTAACCTCTTATCCTAACGTTAATGCATAACACTTACCCTGAGATTAACCCCTATCCCATAATTCTAACCCTATCTCCTAGTCATAACTGTGACAACTAATCCCTAACCCTAATTCTAAACCACTAACACTAACTGTTACCCTACGTAGTTACTGTTACGGTAACCTACTGTTACCCTAACACTGAACCTAACCCTTACTGCTAACGCCAAAGCTATGGCTAAAAATAATGCTAACCCTTGACCCTTTACCCTAACTCCTAACCCTAACCCTAACCCTAACCCAACCTTAGCTCTTAACCCTAACCCTAAACCTTACCCTGACGCCTAGACCTAACACTAACACTAAACTAACACCTAACCCTAATCATAACCCCTAAAGCTAACCCTAACCCTGAACCCTAAACCTAACTCTAACACTTAATACTAACTATATCCCTAACCCCTAACCCCAACCCTAACCCTAACCGTTAACCCTCACCCTAACCCTTAAACCGGACCCTAACACTAAATCTTAACCCTAAAGCTACGCCCAACCCTTAACCATAATCCTATCCCTTAACCCTAAACCTAACCCCTAACCCTAAACCTAACACTAACCCCAATCCTAATTCTAACCATAGCCCTTAATACATCACTAGGCCTAACCCCTAACCCTAACCCTAACCCCTAATGCTAACCCTAACACTGAACCCTAAACCTCACCCTATCCCTAACCCTTAAACATAACTCTATCCCTAACCAATAATCCTAAGCCTAATCTTTAACCCTCACCCTAGAGCTTAACTCAAACCGTAACCCTAAGCCTAAACCCCAACCCTAACACTTAACACAAACCCTAAGCCTAAACACTTAACGCCAATCCTATCCTTTAACCCTAACACTAACCCTGATGCCTAATCCTAACCCTAACACTAACCCCAACCATAAATCTAACCCTAGCCCCTAACGCAAAACTAACCCCTAACCCTAACACTAACCCTAAATCCTAGTCCCTAACCACTAAACCTCACTTGAACCCTAACCCCTAACACCAAACCCTTAACCCTAACCATAACCCTATTTCTCACACTACTTCCATTCTCAGAGTTAACCAAGCCTAAAATACAACCATGCAATGCGTGAGTAGAGTTTCCGCATGAGTCCTGCAAGTAGCTCTGGGCCAAAGGCCCAGGATCCGATGGTGTAGTGTCGCATGGAAACATTCTGCACCCTTCTCACCATAGATTACACAGGTCCTGTACCCTTAAACTAACCGCCAAATCAAAGCCCAAACACTGACCCTAACCCCTAACCCTACCTAAGCCCTGACCCTAATGCCCAACACTAACACTAAACGCTTACCCTAAACCTAACCCCTAAATGTAACCTTAACCATGAACCCTAAACCTAACCCAAACCCCTAACCCTAACCATAACACTTAACTCTAACCCTAAACCTAACATGAACACTTAACCCTAACCCTAACCCATAAACCTAACACTTAACCTTAACCCTAACCGTTAACCCTCACACTAAACCTTAACCCTAACCCTAATCCTAATCTTTGAGCCTAAACCTAGCACTTAACCCTTACCCTGTACCAAAACCTAACCCCTAATCTTAACCCTAAGCTTAAACCTTAAAGCTTAACCCTAAACCTAACTGTAACTGTTAAACCTAACACTAACCTTTAACCCTGACCCTAACTGAAACCCCTAACCCTAAGCCCTCACCATAACAGTAACCTATATTGCTAACCCTAACCCTAATCCTAGCCCTAAATTTAATTCTCAGACTTCTTGCTTTCTCAGAGTTTACAAAGCCTACAATCCTCCCATGCCATGTGTAGAAGGAGGCTTGGCCACTGTGTCCGGCATGAAACCAAGGGGCCCATACCCAGTGTATGATAGAGTGGCTTCCGGCATCTATCCCAGCCCTCTAAGCCCCCTCCTAGAGCAGAGAGGGCTCGTGATATAAGCATAAACACTACCCCTCACCCATAACCCTAACCCTGAACATCACAGCTCACCCTGATACTATTGCTCACCTTAACACATCAACCTCACCATAACTCTAACTTGAACCTGTTATCCTAACGTTAATGCATAAGACTTACCCTAAGAACAACCCCTATCCCTTAATTCTAACCCTAACTCCTAGCCACAATTGTAACACCTAATCCCTAAGGCTAATTCAAAACTGCTAAACATTACCTTATCCCTACAAACTAACCCTAACCCTAACCGCTAACCCTAACCGTACACCTAAAAATAACCGTAACACTTGACACTTAACCCTAACCCTTAACCCTGATCCTAATCCTAACAATTAAACCTAACCCTAACTCTTAAGCCTAACACTAACACGTACCCTAATGCCTAGACCTAACCCTAAGAGTAAACGTAACCCCTAACCCTAACCCTAATCCCTAATGCTAACCCTAACACTGAACCCTAATCCTAAGCCTTAAACCTAACTCTATCCTTAACCCATAACCCTAGCCCTAACCGTTAACCCCACACTAACCCTCAACTCGAACTGTAACCCTAACCCTTAAAACTAAACCTAACACTAAACGCTAACCCTAAGCCTTAACGCTTAACCCTTATCCTATCCCTTAACCCTAACTCTAACCCATAACGCTAACCCTAACCCCACTCTAAATCTAACCCTAGCCCCTAACCCAACCCTAACCCCTAAGCCCTAACCCTATCACTAAACCCAACACCTACTCCCTAACCCCTAATCCTCACTCGAAGCTTAAGCCCTAACCCTAAGCCCTCTCCCTGACTAATCTTCATCCCTAACCCTAACCATAATCCTAACCCTAAATCTAATTCTCAGACTTCTTGCTATCTCAGAGTTTTAAAAGCCTACAATTCTCCAAAGCCATGCGTGAAAGCTGGCTCTGCCACAGTGTCCTGCATGAAACCCAGGAGCCCATACTCTGTGCACAATAGAGTGGGTTCCCGGGGACAATCACAGCCCCCTAACTCCCCCTGCTAGTGCTGACAGGGCCCATGCCCTAAGCAAAAACCCTGCACCTCACCCATAACCCTAACCCTGAACATAACACCTAACCCTGATGTTATTGTTCACCTTAACACGTAAACCTCACTGTAACCCTAACTTTAACCCCTATCCTAATGTTATTGCATAACACTTACCCTAAGAACAAACCCTATCCCTTAATTCTAAGCCTAACTCCTAGCATAACTGTAACACTTAATCCCTAACCTTAATTCTAAACTGCTAAACATTACCTTCACCCTACAAACAACCCTAACACTAACCCTAACTCTAACCGCTAACCCTAACCCTAACCATTACCCTGATCATAACCCTAACAATTAAACCTAACCCTAATTCTTAACCCTAACACGAACCATTACCATAATGCCTAGACCTAACCCTAACTGTAACCCTAACCCCTAACCCTAACCCTAACCGCTAATGCTAACCCTAACCCCGAACCCTAAACCTAACCCTAACTCTATCCCTTAAACCTATTACTATCCCTAAACCATTACCCTAATCGCAACTGTTAACCCTCACTCTCACCCTTAACTTGGACCGAAACCCTAACCCTTAACCCTAACCTTAACCCTTACTGCTAATCTTAAGCCTTCACCCTTTACCTTAATCCTATCTTGTAAGCCTAACCCTAACGCTGACCCCTAACCCACCTGAACATTAACCCTAAACCTAAATCTAACGCTAGCCCCTTACAAAAACCTAACACCTAACCCCTGACACACTAATCCTAACTTCTAATTCCTAACCACTAAACTTCACTCAAACCCAAACCTCTAACCCCAAACACATAACCCTAACCATAACCCTAATTCTCACACTTCCTTCGTTCTCAGAGTTGACCAAGCCTACAATAGAGCCATGCCACGAGTGAGAAGAGGCTCTGCCTGAGTCCTGCATGTAGGTCTGGGCCCAAGGCCCAAGTACGATGGTGTGGTGTTGAGGCGACCCAGTCTGCACCCTTCCCACCATAGATTAAACAGAGCATGTGCCCTTAAACTAACCACTAAATCTAAGCCCTAACACTAAACCTAAATCCTAACCCTAAACCTCGGCCCTTATCCTAACGCCCAACAGTAACACTAAACACTCGCCCTAAACTTAACCCATAACCCGAACCCCTAAATGTAACCCTAACCATGAACCCTAAACCTAACCCTAACCTCTAGCCATAACCATAACACTTAACTCTAAACCTAAATGTTACACGAAGCCTTATTCCTAACCCTAAGCCCAACCCTAACCCTTAATCTTGAACCTTACCATTAACCCTCACACTAACCCTTAACCCTAACCCTAATCCTAATCTTTAACCATAAAGCTAACACTGAAGCCTAACCCTGTGCCAAACGATAAAACCAAACCTTAACCCTAACCCTGAAACTTAACCATAACCGTAACTGTAACTGTTAAAAATAACACAAACCTTAAACCCTAACCCCTAACCCTAAGAGCCCACCCTAACACTAATCTTCCTCGCTAAACATTACCATAATCCTACCCCTAAATCTAATTGTCAGACTTCTTGCTTTCTCAGAGTTTAGAAAGCCTAAAATCCTCCCATGCCATGAGTAAAAGGGGGCTCTACCACTGTGTCCTGCATGAAACCCAGGAGCCCATATCCAGCGTACGATAGAGTGGGTTCCCGGGGACAATCCCATCCCCCTAACCCCAGCCCCCCGCCCAGTGCAGACAGGGCCTGTACGCTAAGTATAAACACTACCCCTAACAGATAACCCTCACCCTGAATATAACACCTGACCCTGATCCTATTGCTCACCTTAAAACATAAACCTCCCCGTAACCCTAACTTATCCCCTTATCTTAACCTTAATGCATAACACCCTGAGAAGAAGCCCCATCCCATAATTCTAATCCTAATCCCCAGCCATAACCATAAGACCTCATCCCTAATTCTAAAATGCCAACCCTAAACTTCACCCTAAAAACAACCCTAACCCTAACCCTAACCTCTAACCCTAAGCCCTCACCCTATCACTAATCTTCATCCCTAAACCGTACCGTAATCCTAACCCGAAATCTAATTCTCAGACTTCTTGCTTTCTCAGAGTTTTGAAAGCCTACAATCCTACTAAGCCATGCATGAAAGCCCGCTCTGCCACAGTGTCCTGCAAGAAACCCAGAGGCCCATACACAGCGTACGATAGAGTGGGTTCCCAGCGACCACAACCGACCCCTAACTTCGATTCCTAGGGCATACAGGGCCCATGCCCTAAGCATAAACACTACCCCTCACCCATAACCCTAACCCAGAACATAACACCTAACCCTGATCCTACTGCTCACCTTAACACGTAAACCTCACCGTAACCCTAATTTTAACCCCATATCGTAACGTTAATGCATGACACCCTGAGAACAAGCCCTATACTGTAATTCTAACCCTAACTCCTAGCCATAACCATAACACCTAATCTCTAATTCTGAAACACCAACCCTAACCTTAACCCTACCAACAACACTAACACTAACCCTAACCCCTTACCCTAACCCTACGCCTAAAAATAACCGTAACCGTTGATCCTTAGTCATAACCCCTAACCTTAACCCTAACCCTTAACCCTAATCCCAATCCTAACCATTAAACATAACCCCAACTCTTAACCCTAACTCTAACCTTTACCTTAATGCCTAGAGTTCTAACCCCAACACTGACCTACAGTTAGAAGTAACACAAACCCATAATGCTAACCTTAAACCTGAACAATAAACCTAATCCTTAACCATAACATCCTAACCCTAACCCTAACCCTTAACCCTGACCCTAACCCTAAACCTTAACCCTAACCCTGAACCCTAACCCTAAGCCTACCCTTAACCCTAACCCTATCCATTAACCCTAACCGCTAACGTTAACACTAACCCCAACCCTAAACCTACCCCTGGCCCCCTAACCCAGAATTAACACCGAACCCGTAACACTAACTCTACCCCTAACCACTAGCACCTAACCATGACTCGAAACCTAACCCCTAACTCGAAACCCCTAACCCCAACCCTAACCTTAATTCTCACACTACTTCCATTCCCGAGTGAAGCAAGCCTACAATACAGCAATGCCATGTGTGAGATGAGGCTCCGCCTGAGTCCTGCATGTAGGTCTTGTCCCAGGGGCCAGGGAATGATGTTGTGCTTTCGTGGTGACTCCGACCGCACCCCTCTCACCGTAGATTAACCAGGTCCTGTGCCCTTAAACTGACCGCTAAATCTAAGCCCTACCACCAACCCTAAACCCTGACCCTGAACCTAAGCCCCGAGCCTAAAGCCCAACACTAACTCTAAACACTTACCCTAAACCTAATCCCTAACCCTAATGCTAACCCCTAAACGTAACCCTAACCGTGGACAGTAAACCTAACCCTAACCTCTAACACAAACCCTAACACATAACTCTAACCCTAAAACTAACCCTAACCCTTAACCCTAAACCTAAACCCTAACCCTAACCCTTAACCTTAATCTTAACCGTTAACTCTCATGCTAACCTTTAATCCTAACCCTAATCCTAATCTTCAACCCTAAACCGAACACAACCCTAACCCTGTACCAAAACCTAACCCCTCATCTTAACCCTATCCGCAAACCTCAACCCCAAAACGAACTGTAACCGTTAAACCTAACAGTAACCTTAAACCGTAACCCTAATCTGTAACCCTATCCCCTCACCATAACACTACACTTCATCCTGAACCCTAACCATAATCCTAACCCTAAATCTAATTCTCAGACTTCTTGCTTTCTTAGAGTTTAGAAAGCCTGCAATCCTCCCGTTCCATGTGTGAAAGGAGGCTCTACCACTGTGTCCTGCATGAAATCCACGGGCCCATACCCAGAGTCCGATACAGTGGGTTCCCGGTGACAATCCCAGCCCCCTAACCTCCCCCCAGCTTAATGCCGACAGGGCCCGTGCGCTAAGCATAAATGATACCTTTAACAGATAACCCTAACCCTGAACATGGCACCTAACCCTGTTCCTATTTCTCCCCTTAACACGTAAACCTCACCGTGAGCCTAACTTTAACCTCTTAACGTAACGTTAATGCATAACCCATTCCCTGAGAACATCCCCTATCCCATAATTCTAACCCTATCTCCTAGTCATAACTGTAACACCTAATCCCTAACCCTAATTCTCCACCGCTAAGCCTAACCGTAACGCTGCCTACAACCCTAACACTGAGGGGAACCCTTAGTTCTAACCCCAACGCTATGCCTAACAAAAGCCCTAACCCTTCACCCTTCACCCTAACCCCTAAGCATTACCGTAAGCTTTAACCGTAATCCTAATCCTAACCATTAAACCTAACCCTAGCTCTTAAAGCTAGCCCTAAACCTTACCCTCACGACTAGACCTAACCCTGACACTAACTTAACACCTAACCCTAACCATAACCCCTAAAGCTAACCCTAACCTGAACCCTAAACCTAACCCTAACACTGAACCTTCACTATATCCCTAACCCCTAAGCCTAATCCTAACTGTTAACCCTCACCCTAACACTTAAACTGGACCATAACACTAAACATTAACCCTAACACTAAACTTTAACCCTAACCATAAGCCCAACACTTAACCCTAATCCTATCCCCTAACCCTAAGCCCTAACCCTAAACCTAACCCTAACCCCAACCCTAACCCTTAATCTTGACCCTTACCATTAACCCTCACACTAACCCTAATCCTAATCTTTAACCATAAAGCTAACACTGAAGCCTAACCCTGTGCCAAACGCTAAACCCAAACCTTAACCTTAACCCTGAAACTTAACCATAAACCTAACTGTAACTGTTACACCTAACACTAACCTCTAACCCTAACCCCTAACCCTATGACCCCACCTTAACACTAACCCTAACCCTAAACATTATCATAATCCTACCCCTAAATCTAATTCTCGGACTTCTTGCTTTCTTAGAGTTTAGAAAGCCTAAAATCCTCCCATGCCATGAGTAAAAGGGGGCTCTGCAGCTCTCTCTTGCATGAAACCAGGAGCCCATACCTAGCGTATGATAGAGTGGGTTCCCGGGGACAATCCCATCCCCCTAACCCCAGCCCCCCGCCCAGTGCAGACAGGGCCTGTACGCTAAGTATAAACACTACCCCTAACAGATAACCCTCACCCTGAACATAGCACCTCACCCTGATCCTATTGCTCACCTTAAAACATAAACCTCCCCGTAACCCTAACTTATCCCCTTATCTGAACCTTAATGCATAACACCCTGAGAAGAAGCCCTATCCCATAATTCTAATCCTAACCCCTAGCCATAACCGTAACACCTCATCCCTAATTCTAAAATGCCAACCCTAACCTTCACCCTGCCAACAACCCTAACCCTAACCCTAACCCCTAACCCTAAGCCCTCACCCTATCACTAATCTTCATCCCTAAACCGTACCGTAATCCTAACCCTAAATCTAATTCTCAGACTTGCTTTCTCAGAGTTTTGAAAGCCTACAATCCTACTAAGCCATGCATGAAAGCCCGCTCTGCCACAGTGTCCTGCATGAAACCCAGAGGCCCATACACTGCGTACGATAGAGTGGGCTCCCAGCGACCATCACAGACCCCTAACTTCGCCTCCTAGTGCATACAGGGCCCGTGCCCTAAGCATAAACCCTACCCCACACCCATAACCCTAACCCAGAACATAACACCTAACCCTGATCCTACTGCTCACCTTAACACGTAAACCTCACCCTAACCCTAACATAACCCTTTATCTTAACGATAATGCATGACACCCTGAGAACAAGCCCTATACCGTAATTCTAACCCTAACTCCTAGCCATAACCATAACACCTAATCCCTAATTCTGAAACGCCAACCCTAACCTTAACCCTACCAACAACACTAACACTAACCCTAAAACCCTTACCCTAACCCTACGCCTAAAAATAACCCTAACCATTGATCCTTAGTCATAACCCCTAAAGCTTAACCCTAACCCTTAACGCTAATCCCAATCCTAACCATTAAACATAACCCTACTTAACCCTAACCCTAACCTATATGCTAATGCCTAGAGATCTAACCCCAACACTGACCTACAGTTAACACTAACCCTAACCCCTAATCCTAACCTTAAACCTGAACCATAAACCTAACCCTGAACCCTAACCCTATTCCTAACCCTCTAACTCTAACCCTAACTGTTAAGCCTCACCCTAACCCTTAACCCTGACTCTAACCCTAAACCTTAACCCTAACCCTGAACCCTAACCCTAAGCCTAACCCTTAACCCTAACCCTATCCCTTAACCCTAACCCCTAACCCTAACGCTAACCCCAACCCTAAACCTAACCCTGGCCGCCAACCCAGACTTAACACCTAACCCCTAACACTAACTCTGAACCTAACCACTAATCCCTAGCACCTGACCCTGACTCGAAACCTAACCCCTAACTCGAAACCCCTAACCCCAAACCTAACCCTAATTCTCACACTACTTCCATTCCCAGAGTGAAGCAAGCCTACAATACAGCCATGCCATGTGTGAGATGAGGCTCTGCCTGAGTCCTGCATGTAGGTTTTGTCCCAAGGCCCAGGGAATGATGTTGTGCTTTTGTGGTGACTCCGACCACACCCCTCTCACCGTAGATTAACCAGGTCCTGTGCCCTTAAACTGACCGCTAAATCTAAGCCCTACCACCAACCCTAACCGCTGACCCTGAACCTAAGCCCCGAGCCTAAAGCCCAACACTAACTCTAAACACTTACCCTAAACCTAATCCCTAACCCTAATGCTAACCCCTAAACGTAACTCTAACCACGAACAGTAAACCTAACCCTAACCTCTAACACAAACCCTAACACATAACTCTAACCCTAAAACTAACCCTAACCCTTAACCCTAAACCTAAACCCTAACCCTAACCCTTAACCTTAATCTTAACCGTTAACTCTCATGCTAACCTTTAATCCTAACCCTAATCCTAATCTTCAACCCTAAACCGAACACAACCCTAACCCTGTACCAAACCCTGACCCCTCATCTTAACCCTATCCGCAAACCTCAAACCCAAAGCGAACTATAACCGTTAAACCTAACAGTAACCTTAAACCGTAACCCTAATCTGTAACCCTATCCCCTCACCATAACACTACACTTCATCCTGAACCCTAACCATAATCCTAACCCTAAATCTAATTCTCAGACTTCTTGCTTTCTTAGAGTTTAGAAAGCCTGCAATCCTCCCGTTCCATGTGTGAAAGGAGGCTCTACCACGGTGTCCTGCATGAAATCCACGGGCGCATACCCAGAGTCTGATACAGTGGGTTCCCGGTGACAATCCCAGCCCCCTAACCTCCCCCCAGCCTAATGCCGACAGGGCCCGTGCGCTAAGCATAAATGATACCTTTAACAGATAACCCTAACCCTGAACATGGCACCTAACCCTGTTCCTATTTCTCCCCTTAACACGTAAACCTCACCGTGAGCCTAACTTTAACCTTTTAACGTAACGTTAATGCATAACCCATTCCCTGAGAACATCCCCTATCCCATAATTCTAACCCTATCTCCTAGTCATAACTGTAACACCTAATCCCTAACCCTAATTCTCCACCGCTAAACCTAACCGTAACGCTGCCTACAACCCTAACACTGACAGGAACCCTTAGTTCTAACCCCAACGCTATGCCTAACAAAAGCCCTAACCCTTCACCCTTCACCCTAACCCCTGAGCATTACCCTAACCTTTAACCGTAATCCTAATCCTAACCATTAAACCTAACCCTAGCTCTTAAAGCTAACCCTAAACCTTACCCTCACGACTAGACCTAACCCTGACACTAACATAACACCTAACACTAACCATAACCCCTAAAGCTAACCCTAACCCTGAACCCTAAACCTAACCCTAACACTGAACCTTCACTATATCCCTAACCCCTAAGCCTAATCCTAACTGTTAACCCTCACCCTAACACTTAAACTGGACCATAACACTAAACATTAACCCTAACACTAAACTTTAACCCTAACCATAAGCCCAACACTTAACCCTAATCCTATCCCCTAACCCTAAGCCCTAACCCTAAACCTAACCCTAACCCCAACCCTAACCCTTAATCTTGACCCTTACCATTAACCCTCACACTAACCCTAATCCTAATCTTTAACCATAAAGCTAACACTGAAGCCTAACCCTGTGCCAAACGCTAAACCCAAACCTTAACCCTAACCCTGAAACTTAACCATAAACCTAACTGTAACTGTTACACCTAACACTAACCTCTAACCCTAACCCCTAACCCTATGACCCCACCTTAACACTAACCCTAACCCTAAACATTATCATAATCCTACCCCTAAATCTAATTCTCGGACTTCTTGCTTTCTTAGAGTTTAGAAAGCCTAAAATCCTCCCATGCCATGAGTAAAAGGGGGCTCTGCAGCTCTCTCTTGCATGAAACCAGGAGCCCATACCTAGCGTATGATAGAGTGGGTTCCCGGGGACAATCCCATCCCCCTAACCCCAGCCCCCCGCCCAGTGCAGACAGGGCCTGTACGCTAAGTATAAACACTACCCCTAACAGATAACTCTCACCCTGAACATAGCACCTCACCCTGATCCTATTGCTCACCTTAAAACATAAACCTCCCCGTAACCCTAACTTATCCCCTTATCTTAACCTTAATGC
>NW_027182924.1:140000-150000 GCF_041146395.1 Eulemur rufifrons
TAACCCTGAACATAACACCCAACCCTGTTCCTATTTCTCCCCTTAACACGTAAACCTCACCGTGCGCCTAACTTTAACCTCTTATCCTAACGTTAATGCATAACCCATTTCCTGAGAACAACCCCTATCCCATAATTCTAACCCTATCTCCTAGTCATCACTGTGACACCTAATCCCTAACCCTAATTCTAAACCGCTAACCCTAACCGTAACCCTACCTACAACCCTAACACTGACAGTAACCCTTACATCTAACCCCAACGCTATGCCTAACAAAAACCCTAACCCTTGACCCTATCCCTTCACCCTCACCCCTAAGCCTTACCCTAACCCTTAACCCTAATCCTAATCCTAACCATTAAAACTAACCCTAGCTCTTAAAGCTAACCCTAAACCTTACCCTGACGACTAGACCTAACCCTGACACTAACCTAACACCTGACCCTAACCAGACCCCTAAAGCTAACCCTGAACCCTATCCCTAACCCTAGCAGTAAACTTTAACCCTAAACCTAAGCCCAACCCGTAACCCTAATCCTATCCTTTTACCCTAATCCTAACCCCTATACCTCACCCTAACTCTAACCCCAATCCTAATTCTAACCATACCCCTTCATAAAACACTAACTCCTAACCGCTAACCCTAACACTAACCAAAAACCCTAATCACTAATCCCTAACCCTAACGCTAAACCTTTACCCTAACCGTTAACCCTCACCCGAAATCTTAACACTGACCCTAACCTTAACCTTTAACTCTAAGCCTAACCCTTAAGCCTACAGTAAGGAAGACCCTTAATGCTAATGGGATCCCTTATCCCTAACCCTAACACTACAGCTAAAAATAACCCTAACCTTTGATCCTTAAACCTAACCCCTAACACTTACTTTAACCCCAAACCCTAACCCTAATCCTAAGCATTAAACCTAACCCTATCTCTTAACCCTAACGCTAGCCCTTACCCTAACGCCTAGATCTAACCCTAAATATAACCTACCGCCTAATCCTAACCTTAATCCCTAATGCTAACTCTAACCCTGAACCCTAAACCTACCCGTAACCCTTAACACTAACCCTATCCGTCAACCTTAACCCTGACCCTAACCATTACCCGCACCAAAGCATTTAACCCTGACCCTACCCCTAATCCTTAATGATAACCCTAACACTAAACCCTAACCCTAAGCCCAACACTTATCCCTAATCCTATCCCTTAACCCTAACCCTATTGCTCACCCCTAAACGTAACCCTAACCGTGACCAGTAAACCTAACCCTCACCTCTAACACAAACCATAGCACTAAACTAACTAAAACTAACCCTATCCCTAACCCTAACCCTAAACCCTAACTCTTAACCTTAACCCTAAGCGTTAACTCTCATGCTAACCTTTAATCCTAACCCTAATCCTAATCTTCAACCCTAAACCTAACACTTAACCCTAAACGTCTACCAAACCCTAACCCCTCATCTTAACCCTAACCGTAAACCTCAACCCTAAACCAAACTGTAACCGTTAAACCTAAGAGTAACCTTTAACCCTGACCCTAATCCTTAACCTTAAGCCCTCACCCTAACACTAAACTTCATCCTTAACCCTAACCATAATCCTAACCCTAAATCTAATTCTCACACTTCTTGCTTTCTTAGAGTTTAGAAAGCCTGCAATCCTCCCATGTCATGCGTGAAAGGAGGCTCTACCACTGTGTCCTGCATGAAACCCATGGGCCCATACCCAGAGTATGATAGAGTGGGTTCCCGGGTACAATCCCAGCCCCCTAAACTCCCCCCGTCCGCCTAATGCAGACAGGGCCCGTGCGCTAAGCATAAACAATACCTTTAACAGATAACCCTAACCCTGAACATAACACCCAACCCTGTTCCTATTTCTCCCCTTAACACGTAAACCTCACCGTGAGCCTAACTTTAACCTCTCATCCTAACGTTAATGCATAACCCATTCCCTGAGAACAACCCCTATCCCATAATTCTAACCCTATCTCCTAGTCATCACTGGAACACCTAATCCCTAACCCTAATTCTAAACCGCTAACCCTAACCGGAACCCTACCTACAACCCTAACACTGACAGTAACTCTTACTTCTAACCCCAACGCTATGCCTAACAAAAACCCTAACCCTTCACCGAAACCCCTAAGCCTTACGCTAACCCTTAACCCTAATCCTAATCCTAACCATTAAACCTAACCCTAGCTCTTAAAGCTAACCCTAAACCTTACCCTGACGACTAGACCTAACCCTGACACTAACCTAACACCTAATCCTAACCAGAACCCCTAAAGCTAACCCTGAACCCTATCCCTAACCCTAGCAGTAAACTTTAACCCTAAACCTAAGCCCAACCCGTAACCCTAATCCTATCCTTTTACCCTAAAACTAACCCCTAAACCTAACCCCTATACCTAACCCTAACTCTAACCCGAATCCTAAATCTAACCATACCCCTTCATAAAACACGAACTCCTAACCTCTAACCCTAACACTAACCAAAAACCCTAATCGCTAATCCTTAACTCTAACGCTTAACCTTTACCCTAACCGTTAACCCTCACCCTAATTCTTAACACTGACACTAACCTTAACCTTTAACTCTAAGCCTAACCCCTAACCCTACAGTAAGGAAGACCCTTAATGCTAATGGTATCCCTTATCCCTAACCCTAACACTACAGCTAAAAATAACCCTAACCTTTGATCCTTAAACCTAACCTCTAACACTTACTTTAACCCCAAGCCCTAACCCTAATCCTAAGCATTAAACCTAACCCTATCTCTTAACCCTAACCCTAGCCCTTACCCTAACGCCTAAATCTAACCCTAAATCTAACCTCCCGCCTAATCCTAACCTTAAGCAATAATGCTAACGCTAACCCTGAACCCTAAACCTACCCCGTAACCCTTAACACGAACCCTATCCGTAAACCATAACCCTGACCCTAACCATTACCCGCACCCAAGCATTTAACCCTGACCCTAACCCTAATCCTTAATGATAACCCTAACACTTAACCCTAACCCTAAGCCCAACTTAACCCTAATCCTATCCCTTAACTCTAACCCTAACCCTAACCCTAAATCTAATTCTCAGACTTCTTGCTTTCTTAGAGTTTAGAAAGCCTGCAATCCTCCCACGCCATGCGTGAAAGGAGGCTCTGCCACAGTGTCCTGCATGAAACCCAGAGGCCCATACACTGCGTGTGGTAGAGTGGGTTCCCAGCGACCATCCCAGACACCTAACTTTGCCTCCTAGGGCATACAGGGCCCGTGACCTAAGCATAAACCCTACCCCTCACCCATAAGCCTAACCCACAACATAACACCTAACCCTGATCCTACTGCTCACCTTAACAGGTAAACCTCAGCATAACCCTAACTTTAACCCCATATCTTAACGTTAATGCATGACACCCTGAGAACAAGCCCTATACCGTCATTATAACCCTAACTCCTAGCTATAACGGTAACACCTAATCCCTAATTCTGAAACGCCAACCCTAACCTTAACCCGACCAACAACACTAACACTAACCCTAACCCCTTACCCTAACCCTACGCCTAAAAGTAACCCTAACCGTTGATCCTTAGTCATAACCCCTAACCTTAACCCTAACCTTTAACCCTATTTCCAATCCTAACCATTAAACAGAACCCTAACCCTTAACCCTAACCCTAACCTTTACCCTAATGCCTAGAGATCTAACCCCAACACTGACCTACAGTTAACACTAACCCCAACCCCTAATGCTAACCTTAAACCTGAACCAAGCTCCTAACTCTTAACCCTAACAATATCCCTAACCCCTAGGCCTAACCCCAACTGCTAACCCTCTACCCCACACCCTGAATCCTAACCCTATTCCTTAACCCTAACCCCTAACCCTAACGCTAACTCCAACCCTAAACCTTACCCTAGCCCCCTAACCCAGACTTAACACCTTACCCCTAACACTAACTCTAACCCTAACCACTAATCCCTAGCACCTAACCCTGACTCGAAACCTAACCCCTAACACGAAAAACCCTAACCCCAACCCCAACCCTAATTCTCACACTACTTCCATTCCCAGAGTGAAGCAAGCCTACAATACAGCCATGCCATGTGTGAGATGAGGCTCCGCCTGAGTCCTGCGTGGAGGTCCTGTCCCAAGGCCCAGGGAATGATGTTGTGCTTTCGTGGTGACTCAGACCGCACCCCTCTCACCGTAGATTAACCAGGTCCTGTGCCCTTAAACTGACCGCTAAAGCTAAGCCCTACCACCAACGCTAACCCCTGACCCTGAACCTAAGCCCCGAGCCTAAAGCCCAACATTAACTCTAGACCCTTACCTTAAACCTAATCCCTAACCCTAATGCTAACCCCTAAACCCAACCCTAACCGTGAACAGTAAACCTAACCCTAACCACTAACACAAACCATAGCACATAACTCTAACCCTAAATCTAACCCTAAGCCTAACCGTAAACCCTAACTCTTAACCTTAACCCTAAGCGTTAACTCTCACGCTAACCTTTAATCCTAACCCTAATCCTAATCTTCAACCCTAAACCTAACACTTAACCCTAAACGTCTACCAAACCCTAACCCCTCATCTTAACCCTAACCGTAAACCTCAACCCTAAACCGAACTGTAACCGTTAAACCTAAGAGTAACCTTTAACCCTAACCCTAATCCCTAACCTTAAGCCCTCACCCTAACACTAAACTTCATCCTTAACCCTAACCATAATCCTAACCCTAAATCTAATTCTCAGACTTCTTGCTTTCTTAGAGTTTAGAAAGCCTGCAATCCTCCCATGCAATGCGTGAAATGAGGCTCTAGCACTGTGTCCTGCATGAAACCCACGGGCCCATACCCAGAGTATGATAGAGTGGGTTCCCGGGTACAATCCCAGCCCTCTAAACTCCCCCGCCCGCCTAGTGCAGACAGGGCCCGTGTGCTAAGCATAAACCCTACGCCTCACCCATATGCCTAACCCACAACATAACACCTGACCCTGATCCTACTGCTCACATTAACAGGTAAACCTCACCATAACCCTAACTTTAACCCCATATCTTAACGTTAATGCATGACACCCTGAGAACAAGCCCTATACCGTCATTATAACCCTAACTCCTAGCTATAACCGTAACACCTAATCCCTAATTCTGAAACGCCAACCCTAACCTTAACCCGACCAACAAAACTAACACTAACCCTAACCCCTTACCCTAACCCTACGCCTAAAAGTAACCCTAACCGTTGATCCTTCGTCATAACCCCTAACCTTAACCCTAACCCTTAACCCTATTCCCAATCCTAACCATTAAACAGAACCCTAACTCTTAACCCTAACCCTAACCTTTACCCTAATGCCTAGAGATCTAACCCCAACACTGACCTACAGTTAACACTAACCCCAACCCCTAATGCTAACCTTAAACCTGAACCAAGCTCCTAACCCTTAACCCTAACACTATCCCTAACCCCTAAGCCTAACCCCAACTGTTAACCCTCTAACCCTCACCGTGAATCCTAACCCTATTCCTTAACCCTAACCCCTAACCCTAACGCTAACTCCAACCCTAAACCTTACCCTGGCCCCCTAACCCAGACTTAACACTTTACCCCTAACACTAACTCTAACCCTAACCACTAATCCCTAGCACCTAACCCTGACTCAAAACCTAACCCCTAACACGAAAAACCCTAACCCCAACCCCAACCATAATTCTCACACTACTTCCATTTCCAGAGTGAAGCAAGCCTACAATACAGCCATGCCATGTGTGAGATGAGGCTCCGCCTGAGTCCTGCATGGAGGTCCTGTCCCAAGGCCCAGGGAATGATGTTGTGCTTTCGTGGTGACTCCGACCGCACCCCTCTCACCATAGATTAACCAGGTCCTGTGCCCTTAAACTGACCGCTAAAGCTAAGCCCTACCACCAACGCTAACCCCTGACCCTGAACCTAAGCCCCGAGCCTAAAGCCCAACATTAACTCTAGACCCTTACCCTAAACCTAATCCCTAACCCTAATGCTAACCCCTAAACCCAACCCTAACCGTGAACAGTAAACCTAACCCTAACCACTAACACAAACCATAGCACATAACTCTAACCCTAAAACTAACCCTAAGCCTAATCGTAAACCCTAACTCTTAACCTTAACCCTAAGCGTTAACTCTCACGCTAACCTTTAATCCTAACCCTAATCCTAATCTTCAACCCTAAACCTAACACTTAACCCTAACCCTGTACCTAACCCTAACCCCTGATCTTAACTCTAACCGTAAACCTCAACCCTAAACCAAAGTGTAACCGTTAAAGCTAAGAGTAACCTTTAACCCTCACCCTAAGACCTAACCCTAAGCCCTCACCCTAACACTAAACTTCATCCTTAACCCTAACCATAATCCTAACCCTAAATCTAATTCTCAGACTTCTTGCTTTCTTAGAGTTTAGAAAGCCTGCAATCCTCCCATGCCATGCGTGAAAGGAGGCTCTACCACTGTGTCCTGCATGAAACCCACGGGCCCATACCCAGAGTATGATAGAGTGGGTTCCCGGGTACAATCCCAGCCCCCTAAACTCCCCCCGCCCGCCTAATGCAGACAGGGCCCGTGCGCTAAGCATAAACAATACCTTTAACAGATAACCCTAACCCTGAACATAACACCCAACCCTGTTCCTATTTCTCCCCTTAACACGTAAACCTCACCGTGAGCCTAACTTTAACCTCTTATCCTAACGTTAATGCATAACCCATTTCCTGAGAACAACCCCTATCCCATAATTCTAACCCTATCTCCTAGTCATCACTGTGACACCTAATCCCTAACCCTAATTCTAAACTGCTAACCCTAACCGTAACCCTACCTACAACCCTAACACTGACAGTAACCCTTACTTCTAACCGCAACGCTATGCCTAACAAAAACCCTAACCCTTGACCCGAACCCTTCACCCTAACCCCTAAGCCTTACCCTAACCCTTAACCCTAATCCTAATCCTAACCATTAAACCTAACCCTAGCTCTTAAAGCTAACCCTAAACCTTACCCTCACGACTAGACCTAACCCTGACACTAACCTAACACCTAACCCTAACCAGAACCCCTAAAGCTAAGCCTGAACCCTATCCCTAACCCTAGCAGTAAACTTTAACCCTAAACCTAAGCCCAACCCGTAACCCTAATCCTATCCTTTTACCCTAAAACTAACCCCTAAACCTAACCCCTATACCTCACCCTAACTCTAACCCCAATCCTAATTCTAACCATACCCCTTCATAAAACACTAACTCCTAACCACTAACCCTAACACTAACCAAAAACCCTAATCACTAATCCCTAACCCTAACGCTTAACCTTTACCCTAACCGTTAACCCTCACCCTAAATCTTAACACTGACCCTAACCTTAACCTTTAACTCTAAGCCTAACCCTTAACCCTACAGTAAGGAAGACCCTTAATGCTAATGGGATCCCTTATCCCTAACCCTAACACTACAGCTAAAAATAACCCTAACCTTGGATCCTTAAACCTAACCCCTAACACTTACTTTAACCCGAAACCCTAACCCTAATCCTAAGCATTAAACCTAACCCTATCTCTTAACCCTAACCCTAGCCCTTACCCTAACGCCTAGATCTAACCCTAAATCTAACCTATCGCCTAATCCTAAACTTAAGTCCTAATGCTAACTCTAACCCTGAACCCTAAACCTACCCGTAACCCTTATCACTAACCCTATCCGTGAACCTTAACCCTGACCCTAACCATTACCCGCACCCAAGCATTTAACCCTGACCCTAACCCTAATCCTTAATGCTAACCCTAACACTAAACCCTAACCCTAAGGCCAACACTTAAACCTAATCCTATCCCTTAACCCTAACCCTAAGGCTAACCCCTAAACGTAACCCTCACCGTGACCAGTAAACCTAACCCTAACCTCTAACACAAACCATAGCACATAACTCTAACCCTAAAACGAACCCTAACCCTAACCCTAACCCTAAACCCTAACTCTTAACCTTAACCCTAAGCGTTAACTCTCACGCTAACCTTTAATCCTAACCCTAATCCTAATCTTCAACCCTAAACCTAACACTTAACCCTAACCCTGTACCAAACCCTAACCCCTCATCTTAACCCTAACCGTAAACCTCAACCATAAACCAAAGTGTAACCGTTAAAACTAAGAGTAATCTTTAACCCTAACCCTAATCCCTAACCCTAAGCCCTCACCCTAACACTAAACTTCATCCTTAACCCTAACCATAATCCAACCCTAAATCTCATTCTCAGACTTCTTGGTTTCTTAGAGTTTAGAAAGCCTGCAATCCTCCCATGCCATGCGTGAAAGGAGGCTCTACCACTGTGTCCTGCATGAAACCCACGGGCCCATACCCAGAGTATGACAGAGTGGGTTCCCGGGTACAATCCCAGCCCCCTAAACTCCCCCCGCCCGCCTAATGCAGACAGGGCCCGTGCGCTAAGCATAAACAATACCTTTAACAGATAACCCTAACCCTGAACATAACACCCAACCCTGTTCCTATTTCTCCCCTTAACACGTAAACCTCACCGTGCGCCTAACTTTAACCTCTTATCCTAACGTTAATGCATAACCCATTTCCTGAGAAAAACCCCTATCCCATAATTCTAACCCTATCTCCTAGTCATCACTGTGAAACCTAATCCCTAACCCTAATTCTAAACCGCTAACCCTAACCGTAACCCTATCTACAACCCTAACACTGACAGTAACCCTTACTTCTAACCCCAACGCTATGCCTAACAAAAACCCTAACCCTTGACCCTAACCCTTCACCCTAACCCCTAAGCCTTACCCTAACCCTTAACCCTAATCCTAATCCTAACCATTAAACCTAACCCTAGCTCTTAAACCTGACGCTAAACCTGACCCTCACGACTAGACCTAACCCTGACACTAACCTAACACCTAACCCTAACCAGAACCCCTAAAGCTAACCCTGAACCCTATCCCTAACCCTAGCAGTAAACTTTAACCCTAAAGCTAAGCCCAACCCGTAACCCTAACCCTATCCTTTTACCCTAAAACTAACCACTAAACCTAACACCTAAACCTCACCCTAAATCTAACCCCATTCCTAATTCTAACCATACCCCTTCATAAAACACTAACTCCTAACCGCTAACCCTAACACTAACCAAAAAGCCTAATCACTAATCCCTAACCCTAACGCTTAACCTTTACCCTAACTGTTAACCCTAACCCTAAATCTCAACACTGACCCTAACCTTAACCTTTAATTCTAAGCCTAACCCTTAATCCTACAGTAAGGAAGACCCTTAATGCTAATGGGATCCCTTATCCCTAACCCTAACACTACAGCTAAAAATAACCCTAAACTTGGATCCTGAAACCTAACCCCTAACACTTACTTTACCCCAAACCCTAACCCTAATCCTAAGCATTAAACCTAACCCTATCTCTTAACCCTAACGCTAGCCCTTACCATAACGCCTAGATCTAACCCTAAGTCTAACCTACCGCCTAATCCTAACCTTAAGCCCCAATGTTAACTCTAACCCTGAACCCTAAACCTACCGGTAACCCTTAACACTAACCCTATCCGTGAACCTTAACCCTGACCCTAACCATTACCCGCACCCAAGCATTTAACCCTGACCCTAACCCTAATCCTTAATGCTAACGCTAACACTAAACCCTAACCCTAAGCCCAACACTTATCCCTAATCCTATCCCTTAACCCTAACCCTAACCCTAATGCTACCCCCTAAACGTAACCCTAACCGTGACCAGTAAACCTAACCCTAACCTGTAACACAAAGCGTAGCACATAACTCTAACCCTAAAACTAACCCTAACCCTAACACTAACCCTAAACCCTAACTCTTAACCTTAACCCTAAGCGTTAACTCTCACGCTAACCTTTAATCCTAACCCTAATCCTAATCTTCAACCCTAAACCTAACACTTAACCCT
>NW_027182924.1:167500-172500 GCF_041146395.1 Eulemur rufifrons
CATTAAACCTAACCCTATCTCTTAACCCTAACGCTAGCCCTTACCCTAACGCCTAGATCTAACCCTAAATCTAACCTACCGCCTAATCCTAACCTTAAGCCCTAATGCTAACACTAACCCTGAACCCTAAACCTACCCGTAACCCTTAACACTAACCCTATCCGTGAACCTTAACCCTGACCCTAACCATTACCCGCACCCAAGCATTTAACCCTGACCCTACCCCTAATCCTTAATGATAACCCTAACACTAAACCCTAACCCTAAGCCCAACACTTATCCCTAATCCTATCCCTTAACCCTAACCATAAGCCTAACCCTAATGCTACCCCCTAAACCTAACCCTAGCCGTGACCTGTAAACCTAACCCTAACCTCTAACACAAACCATAGCACATAACTCTAACTCTAAAACTAACCCTAACCCTAACCCTAAACCCTAACTCTTAACCTTAACCCTAAGCGTTAACTCTCTCGCTAACCTTTAATCCTAACCCTAATCCTAATCTTCAACCCTAAACCTAACTCTTAACCCTAACCCTGTACCAAACTCTAACCCCTCATCTTAACCCTAACCGTAAACCTCAACCCTAAACCAAAGTGTAACCGTTAAACCTAAGAGTAACCTTTAACCCTAACCCTAATCCCTAACCCTAAGCCCTCACCCTAACACTAAACTTCATCCTTAACCCTAACCATAATCCTAACCCTAAATCTAATTCTCAGACTTCTTGCTTTCTTAGAGTTTAGAAAGCCTGCAATCCTCCCATGCCATGCGTGAAAGGAGGCTCTACCACTGTGTCCTGCATGAAACCCACGGGCCCATACCCAGAGTATGATAGAGTGGCTTCCCGGGTACAATCCCAGCCCCCTAAACTCCCCTCGCCCGCCTAATGGAGACAGGGCCCGTGCGCTAAGCATAAACAATACCTTTAACAGATAACCCTAACCCTGAACATAACACCCAACCCTGTTCCTATTTCTCCCCTTAACACGTAAACCTCACCGTGCGCCTAACTTTAACCTCTTATCCTAACGTTAATGCATAACCCATTTCCTGAGAACAACCCCTATCCCATAAATCTAACCCTATCTCCTAGTCATCACTGTGACACCTAATCCCTAACCCTAATTCTGAACCGATAACCTTAACCGTAACCCTACCTACAACCCTAAAACTGACAGTAACCCTTACTTCTAAACCCAACACTATGCCTAACAAAAACCCTAACCCTTGACCCTAACCCTTCACCCGAACCCCTAAGCCTTACCCTAACCCTTAACCCTAATCCTAATCCTAACCATTAAACCTAACCCTAGCTCTTAAAGCTAACCCTAAACATTACCCTCACGACTAGACCTAACCCTGACACTAACCTAACACCTAACCCTAACCAGAACCCCTAAAGCTAACCCTGAACCCTACCCCTAACCCTAGCAGTAAACTTTAACCCTAAACCTAAGCCCAACCCGTAACCCTAATCCTATCCTTTTACCCTAAAACTAACCCCTAAACCTAACCCCTATACCTCACCCTAACTCTAACCCCATTCCTAATTCTAACCATACCCCTTCATAAAACACTAACTCCTAACCGCTAACCCTAACACTAACCAAAAACCCTAATCACTAATCCCTAACCCTAACTCTTAAACTTTACCCTAACCGTTAACCCTCACCCTAAATCTTAACACTGACCCTAACCTTAACCTTTAACTCTAAGCCTAACCCTTAACCCTACAGTAAGGAAGACCCTTAATGCTAATGGGATCCCTTATCCCTAACCCTAACACTACAGCTAAAAGTAACCCTAACCTTGGATCCTTAAACCTGACCCCTAACACTTACTTTAACCCCAAACCCTAACCCTAATCCTAAGCATTAAACCTAACCGTATCTCTTAACCCTAACGCTAGCCCTTACCCTAACGCCTAGATCTAACCTTAAATCTAACCTACCGCCTAATCCTAACCTTAAGCCCTAATGCTAACACTAACCCTGAACCCTAAACCTACCCGTAACCCTAAACACTAACCCTATCCGTGAACCTAAACCCTGACCCTAACCATTACCCGCACCCAAGCATTTAATCCTGACCCTAACCCTAATCCTTAATGCTAACCCTAACACTAAACCCTAACCCTAAGCCCAACACTTATCCCTAATCCTATCCCTTAACCCTAACCCTAACCCTAATGCTACCCCCTAAACATAACCCTAACCGTGACCAGTAAACCTAACCCTAACCTCTAACACAAACCATAGCACATAACTCTAACCCTAAAACTAACACTAACCCTAACCCTAACCCTAAACCCTAACTCTTAACCTTAACCCTAAGCGTTAACTCTCACGCTAACCTTTAATCCTAACCCTAATCCTAATCTTCCACCCTAAAGCTAACACTTAACCCTAACCCTGTACCAAACCCTAACCCCTCATCTTAACCCTAACCGTAAACCTCAACCCTAAACCAAAGTGTAGCCGTTAAACCTAAGAGTAGCCTTTAACCCTAACCCTAATCCCTAACCCTAAGCCTTCACCCTAACACTAAACTTCATCCTTAACCCTAACCATAATCCTAACCCTAAATCTAATTCTCAGACTTCTTGCTTTCTTAGAGTTTAGAAAGCCTACAATCCTCCCATGCCAAGCGTGAAAGGAGGCTCTACCACTGTGTCCTGCATGAAACCCACGGGCCCATACCCAGAGTATGATAGAGTGGGTTCCCGGGTACAATCCAGCCCCCTAAACTCCCCCCGCCCGCCTAATGCAGACAGGGCCCGTGCGCTAAGCATAAACAATACCTTTAACAGATAACCCTAACCCTGAACATAACACCCAACCCTGTTCCTATTTCTCCCCTTAACACGTCAACCTCACCGTGCGCCTAACTTTAACCTCTTATCCTAACGTTAATGCATAACCCATTTCCTGAGAACAACCCCATCTCATAATTCTAACCCTATCTCCTAGTCATCACTGTGACACCTAATCCCTAACCCTAATTCTAAACCGCTAACCCTAACCGTAACCCTACCTACAACCCTAACACTGACAGTAACCCTTACTTCTAACCCCAACGCTATGCCTAACAAAAACCCTAACCCTTGACCCTAACCCTTCACCCTAACCCCTAAGCCCTACCCTAACCCTTAACCCTAATCCTAATCCTAACCATTAAACCTAACCCTAGCTCTTAAAGCTAACCCTAAACCTTACCCTCACGACTAGACCTAACCCTGACACTAACCTAACACCTAACCCTCACCAGAACCCCTAAAGCTAACCCTGAACCCTATCCCTAACCCTAGCAGTAAACTTTAACCCTAAACCTAAGCCCAACCCGTAACCCTAATCCTATCCTTTTACCCTAAAACTAACCCCTAAACCTAACCCCTATACCTCACCCTAACTCTAACCCCAATCCTAATTCTAACCATACCCCTTCATAAAACACTAACTCCTAACCGCTAACCCTAACACTAACCAAAAAGCCTAATCACTAATCCCTAACCCTAACGCTTAACCTTTACCCTAACCATTAACCCTCACCCTAAATCTTAACCCTGACCCTAACCTTAACCTTTAACTCTAAGCCTAACCCTTAACCCTACAGTAAGGAAGACCCTTAATGCTAATGGGATCCCTTATCCCTAACCCTAACACTACAGCTAAAAATAACCCTAACCTTGGATCCTTAAACCTGACCCCTAACACTTACTTTAACCCCAAACCCTAACCCTATTCCTAAGCATTAAACCTAACCCTATCTCTTAACCCTAACGCTAGCCCTTACCCTAACGCCTAGATCTAACCTTAAATCTAACCTACCGCCTAATCCTAACCTTAAGCCCTAATGCTAACACTCACCCTGAACCCTAAACCTACCCGTAACCCTTAACACTAACCCTATCCGTGAACCTTAACCCTGACCCTAACCATTACCCGCACCCAAGCATTTAACCCTGACCCTAACCCTAATCCTTAATGCTAACATTAACACTAAACCCTAACCCTAAGCCCAACACTTATCCCTAATCCTATCCCTTAACCCTAACCCTAACCCGAATGCTACCCCCTAAACGTAACCCTAACCGTCACCAGTAAACCTAACCCTAACCTCTAATACAAACCATAGCACATAACTCTAACCCTAAAACTAACCCTAACACTAACCCTAACCCTAATCCCTAACTCTTAACCTTAACCCTAAGCGTTAACTCTTACGCTATCCTTTAATTCTAACCCTAATCCTAATATTCAACCCTAAACCTAACACTTAACCCTAACCCTGTACCAAACCCTAACCCCTCATCTTAACCCTAACCGTAAACCTCAACCCTAAACCAAAGTGTAACCGTTAAATCTAAGGGTAACCTTTAACCCTAACCCTAATCCCTAACCCTAAGCCCTCACCCTAACACTAAACTTCATCCTTAACCCTAACCAGAATCCTAACCCTAAATCTAATTCTCAGACTTCTTGCTTTCTTAGAGTTTAGAAAGCCTGCAATCCTCCCATGCCATGCGTGAAAGGAGGCTCTACCACTGTGTCCTGCATGAAACCCACGGGCCCATACCCAGAGTATGACAGAGTGGGTTCCCGGGTACAATCCCAGCCCCCTAAGCTCCCCCCGCCCGCCTAATGCAGACAGGGCCCGTGCCCTAAGCATAAACAATACCTTTAACAGATAACCCTAACCCTGAACATAACACCCAACCCTGTTCCTATTTCTCCCCTTAACACGTAAACCTCACCGTGCGCCTAACTTTAACCTCTTATCCTAACGTTAATCCATAACCCATTTCGTGAGAACAACCCCATCCCATAATTCTAACCCTATCTCCTAGTCATCACTGTGACACCTAATCCCTAACCCTAATTCTAAACCGCTAACCCTAACCGTAACCCTACCTACAACCCTAACACTGACAGTAACCCTTACTTCTAACCCCAACGCTATGCCTAACAAAAACCCCAACCCTTGACCCTAACCCT
>NW_027182924.1:177500-182500 GCF_041146395.1 Eulemur rufifrons
GCAGCCCTGTCTGGTTCCAGTTCTAAGTGGGAGTGCTTTCAGTTTTTCCCCATTCAGTATGATGTTGGCTGTGGGTTTGTCATATATGGCTTGTATCATTTTTAGGTAGGTTCCATCAATGCCTATTTTGTTAAGCGTTTTTATCATAAAAGGGTGTTGAATTTTGTCAAATGCTTTTTCTGCATCTAATGAGAGTATCATATGGTTTTTGTTTTTGCTTCTATTTATGTGGTGAATTACATTTATAGATTTACGTATGTTGAACCACCCCTGCATCTCGGGGATGAAGCCCACTTGGTCGTGGTGGATTACTTTTTTGATAAGTACTTGGATTCGATTTGCTAGTATTTTATTGAAAATTTTTGCATCTATATTCATGAGGGAAATTGGTCTGTTGTTCTCTATTTTTGTTGTGTCCTTTCCAGGTTTTGGTATTAATGTTATATTGGCTTGGTAGAACGTGTTAGGGAGAACTCCATCCTTCTCAATATTGGAGAATAGTTTATGTAGGATGGGCACCAGTTCTTCTTTGTATGTATGGTAAAATTCAGGTGTGAACCCATCTGGACCAGGGCTTTTCTTTTTGGGAAGGTTTTTTATTGCTGTTTCGATTTCAGTTCTTGATATTGGTCTGTTCAGGTACTCTATTTCTTCCTGGTTGAGCCTGGGAAGACTGTGTTTCTAAAAATTTGTCCATTTCCTCCACGTTCTCCAGTTTGTGTGCATAAAGATTTTTGTAGAATTCATAGATGATATCTTGTATCTCTGTAGCATCGGTTGTGATTTCTCCTTTCATGTTCCTAATGGAGGTTATTAGAGATTTTACTTTTGTGCTCTTGGTTAGTCTAGCCAGAGGTGTGTCTATTTTGTTTATCTTTTCAAAGAACCAACTTTTTGTTTTATTAATTTCCCTTATAGTTTCTTTGTTGTCCTTTTCATTTAGTTCTGATTTGATCTTAGTAATTTCTCGCCTTCTGCTGGGTTTGGGATCGTTCTGTTCTTCTTTCTCCAGTTCTTTGAGTCTATTCGTTAGGTTGTCTATTTGCATGTTTTCTGTCTTTTTGATATAGGAATTTATGGATATGAATTTTCCTCTCAGGACTGCTTTAGCTGCATCCCATAGATTTTGATAAGTTGTATCTCCATTGTCATTTAATTCAAAGAAATTTTTGATTTCCATCTTGATTTCTTCTTTTATAGAATAATTATTCAGGAGAAGGTTATTTAGCTTCCATGACTTTGAGTAAGAGTGAGGGTTTCTGTTTGTGATCATTGTTACTTTTATTCCGCTGTGATCTGAGAAGATGCATGGTATAATTTCTATTTTTTTGAATTTTTGAAGACATGCTTTATGCCCTAGGACATGATCAATCTTAGAGAATGTCCCATGAGCTGATGAGAAGAATGTATATTCTGTGGACTTTGGGTAGAATGTCCTATAGATGTCAGCCATGCCCATTTGTTCTAGCATTCTATTGAGGTCCATTATGTCTTTGTTTATTTTCTGTTTAGAGGATCTGTCCTGTACTGTCAGTGGGGTGTTAAAGTCTCCAGCTATTACAGTATTGTTATCTATCATTTGGTTGAGATCTAGTAGGGTTTGCTTTATGAATCTAGGTGCACCTAGGTTGGGTGCATATATATTGAGTATAGTCATGGCTTCTTGATGAATTGTGCCTTTAATCAGTATGTAGTAGCCATCTTTGTCTTTTATTATTTTTGTTGGTTTGAAAGCTAAGTTATTGGAAATTAAGATTGCCACACCAGCTTTCTTTTGGTTACCATTTGCTTGAAATATCGATTTCCATCCTTTTATTTTCAGTCTAAATGTATCTTTGCAGGTTAGGTGAGTTTCTTGAAGACAGCAGATACTTGGATTGTATTTTTTTATCCATTGGGCCAGTCTATGTCTCTTGAGCGGGGAGTTCAAGCCATTCACATTTATTGAGAAAACTGATAGGTGAGACAGTTTTTTGTTCAGCTTGTTGGGTAGAACTTCATTGTGATGTTTTCTCTCCTGGGACATTGTGGTATCTGGAATTTCATCTTTAGCTCTTGAGTAGTTTTACATTCGTGGATCTTTCTTGTGCTGATCCGTGTATAATTCTCTTTTGAGTACTTCTTGGAGGGCTGGTCTTGTCTTGGTGAATTCCCTCAACCTTTGTTTATCTGAGAATGTCTTGATTTCTCCTTCGTATAGAAAACTTAGCTTAGCTGGGTACAAGATTCTAGGCTGGGCATTATTCTGTTTCAGAAGCGTGAAAATGGGGCCCCAAGCTCTTCTTGCTTGTAAGGTTTCAGCTGAGAAATCTGGCGTAATTCTGATGGGTTTTCCTTTGTAAGTTACTTGTTTCTTTCTCCTTACAGCTCGGAGAAGTGACTCTTTAGTGGATATTTTGGTCAGCCTGATGACTACGTGGCGTGGTGTTTTCCTATTTGCTATGAATCTCCCAGGGGTCCTTTGAGCTTCTTGAATCTGTATGTCTAGAGTATTGGCAAGGCCTGGAAAATTTTCCTCGATTATGTCTTCAAATAGCTTGTCCAACCCTTGCTTGTTATCTTCTTCACCCTCAGGAATGCCAATAACTCTCAAGTTAGGTTTCTTCACATAATCCCACATTTCTTGAAGACTCAGATCATTTCTCTTACTTTTTCAATCTATCTCTGTGACTGACTTATTTAGTTGGAAGGAGTTATCTTCAATTTCTGAGATTCTTTCCTCTGTTTGATCTACCCTGCTCTTGAGACTTTCCACAGTGTTTTGTAGCTCTCTGAGTGAATTCTTCACTTCTAGGAGTTCAGCTTGGTTTTTCTTCAATATTTCAATTTCTTTAGTGAATTTTTCCTCCAAATCCTGTATTTTTTTTGTGTTTTCCTTGTGTTGTTTATCCATTGATTCTTGTATATTATTCAGCTTGTTTATAATCCATAATTGGAATTCTTCCTGTGACATGTTGGTGTTTTGAGTCTGGTTTGTGTCAAATGGTTGGGAGCTGGTATTTCTCTTTGGGGATGAGCTTTCCATTTGATTCTTTGTGCTCTCCGTGTTTTTTCGCTGGGCCCTTCCCATCTAGATTTGTCGTTGGATCTTTACTTATAGGTTTAGTCTGGTTAACAGGACTCTTTGTGCTCTATTCTTAGGCTGTGAAACAGTCTAGGTATGTTGCTTCTTTTGGCAAGAGGGGGAGACTGTTGTGTATTGTTCAGAGATTTTTCTGTTTCCGTTGGGGGACTGCTTCCGATGGGTCCAATCCTAGAGGATTGGAGTGATCCAGGACCGCTTTGGTGAGTTAGGACACTGTGTTGTGGTCTTTCAGAAGGCAGGCAGGGTCCACACTAATAGTAGACCGAAATTCTCTTTGTTTGTTTGTTTGTTTCCCTTTGGTTCTTCCTCTATAGGGGAGGTTTCTGACTCTATCTGCCGGCAAGATACTAACTATGGGGAGAGGACGGTGACTTTGCTTGCTCAGCGCCCCAGTTGCTGTAGCTCCCACGGGCAAAAGTCTGTCTTGGCCCAATGTCCCCAGGGATCAGGTTCCACACTCTCGCTTCTGGAGAAGTATTCAGTGTTTACACTTGGGCAGGGATCCTATATAAGGTCCGTGGACCAGGGGAGAGGGCCGTCCAGGGAGCCTCTTGGTACCCTATTGCTCCGCATTGACTTGGCTGTGGGCCCTAGAGTGGCAATTGTGTGCCCGCAGATCTCCGGCCCTGGGGGTGACTACTCAGGATCCGGTATGTACCAGAGCCAGGGACCTGGCCCGTTCCGAAGCTCACCGTGGGTCCCCAGTTAGAAGGCGAAAAGAGAGGAGAAAGAGAAGAGAAAAAAAAAAAGAAAAGGAAAGAAAGGAAAGAGGAGGAAACGAAATAGAAAAGAAAAAAAAGAACAAAAAGAAAGAAAGAAAAAGAAAAAAAAAAAAAAAAGAAAAGAAACGCAAAAAGCCAAACCAAAAAAACACCAAAAACGCCAACAAAAATGAACACAAACAAACTACATAGCACTTCACCACACCGCAAGGCAGAAAGATACACAAATCTGAAGTATATAATTCAGCGACTCAATGTTTTTTTGTTTGTTTGTTTGTTTTACGCCTTAGCACAGCTCTGCCCCTTCACTTCCGCTTGGCTGGGTCCGGAGCAGCCATTAGATGTTTTTGTTTTTACGCCTTAGCACAGCTCCGCCCCTTCACGCCCGCCCGGCTGGGTCCCGGGTGGTTTCGCAGTGGATTTCAAGATGGCGTCTGCGCTCCCGCACAGCTCCGAGGGTGGTGGGGATCCAACCTCTGCGCTCAAAAAGGCGCGGCAGCCAGAGGCCCAGAGGGCAAAGGTGCCCGCCGAGGCTGTCCGCCGCCGGAAAAAAAAAGAAAAAGAAAAGAAAAGGAAAGAAAAAAAAGAAAAAACCCCCCAAAAACAAAAACAAACACAAACAAACAAACAAAACCCAGAAGAAATTTACCAAGAATAAAATATACAGTTCGGCGAGCCTATTCTTCTTGTTCGTGTTGTTTTTTTTTTTTTTTTTTGCCTTAGCGCAGCTCTGCCCCTTCACCCCGAGCGCGGCCCCGGCATATCCCGTACTCCTGGCGTTGGTTCAGAGACCAGCGGAGGGCGCCAGGCAAAGAGAGCCGCTCGGCACTTTATGGCTCCCGAGCGGTTTCGCCCTCGCTTTCAAGATGGTGCCTGCAGAGCTCCGGGGCTGGAGGAGACCGGCTCCTCGGGAGGCAGAGACCACCACTGCCCGGGGGCTGGCGAGCAAGGACGCGCACCAGGGGGTCACTGGCTGGAGAACCGCCGAAAAAGGCAGCACGGGCAGAAAGAGCCGCTGGGCACTTTTTGGCTCCTGAGCAGTTTTGCCTTCGCTTTCAAGATGGCGCCTGCCGAGCTCCGGGGCCGGAGGGGGCTGACTCCCCGGCAGGCGGAGACCGCCACTGCCCAGGGGCTGGCGAGCAAGGACACGCACCGGGGGTGACTGGCTGGAGAACTGCCGAAAAAGGCAGCAC
>NW_027182924.1:192500-225000 GCF_041146395.1 Eulemur rufifrons
CCCTGAGCCTAACCCCTAATCCTAACCCTAACCCCTAACACTACCCGTACCCCTACCCCTACCCTAACCCTAACCCTAACCCAATCCTAACCCTAACCCTAACCCAACCCTAACCCTAACCCGAACCCGAACCCTAACCCTAACCCTAGCCCCTAACCCTAACCCTAACCCCTAACCCTAACCCCAACCCCAACCATAACCCTAACCCCCCTAACCCTAACCCTACCCTAACCCCTAACCCGAACCCTAACCCCTAACCCTAACCCCTAACCCCTGACCCTGACCCTGACCCTAACCCTAACCCCAAACCTTAACCCTAACCCTAACTCTAACCCTAAACCCTAAACATACCCGTAACCCTTAACACTAACCCTATCCGTGAACCATAACCCTGACCCTAACCTTTACCCGCACCCAAGCTTTTAACCCTGACCCTAACCCTAATCCTTAATGCTAACCCTAACACTAAACCCTAACCCTAAGCCCAACACTTATCCCTAATCCTATCCCTTAACCTTAACCCTAATGCTACCCCATAAACGTAACCCTAACCGTGACCATTAAACCTAACCCTAACCTCTAACACAAACCATGGCACATAATTCTAACCCTAAAACTAACCCTAAACCTAAACCTAACACTAAACCCTAACTCTTAACCTTAACCCTAAGCGTTAACTCTCACGCTAACCTTTAATCCTAACCCTAATCCTAATCTTCAACCCTAAACCTAACACTTAACCCTAACCCTGTACCAAACACTAACCCCTCATCTAAACCCTAACCGTCAACTTCAACCCTAAACCAAAGTGTAACCGTTAAACCTAAGACCAAACTTTAACCCTAACCCTAATCCCTAACCCTAAGCCCTCACCCTAACACTAAACTTCATCCTTAACCCTAACCATAATCCTAACCCTAAATCTAATTCTCAGAATTCTTGCTTTCTTAGAGTTTAGAAAGCCTGCAATCCTCCCATGCCATGCGTGAAAGGAGGCTCTACCACTGTGTCCTGCATGAAACCCACGGGCCCATACCCAGGGTATGATAGAGTGGTTTCCCGGGTACAATCCCAGCCCGCTAAACTCCCCCCGCCCCCCTAATGCAGACAGGGCCCGTGTGCTAAGCATAAACAATACCTTTAACAGATAACCCTAACCCTGAACATAACACCCAACCCTGTTCCTATTTCTCCCCTTAACACGTAAACCTCTCCGTGCGCCTAACTTTAACCTCTTATCCTAACGTTAATGCATAACCCATTTCCTGAGAACAACCCCTATCCCATAATTCTAACCCTATCTCCTAGTCATCACTGTGACACCTAATCCCTAACCCTAATTCTAAACCGCTAACCCTAACCGTAACCCTACCTACAACCCTGACACTGACAGTAACCCTTACTTCTAACCCCAACGCTATGCCTAACAAAAACCCTAACCCTTGACCCTAACCCTTCACCCTAACCCCTAAGCCTTACCCTAACCCTTAACCCTAATCCTAATCCTAACCATTAAACCTAACCCTAGCTCTTAAAGCTAACCCTAAACCTTACCCTCACGACTAGACCTAACCCTGACACTAACCTAACACCTAACCCTAACCAGAACCCCTAAAGCTAACCCTGAACCCTATCCCTAACCCTAGCGGTAAACTTTAACCCTAAACCTAAGCCCAACCCGTAACCCTAATCCTATCCTTTTACCCTAAAACTAACCCCTAAACCTAACCCCTATACCTCACCCTAACTCTAACCCCAATCCTAATTCTAACCATACCCCTTCATAAAACACTAACTCCTAACCGCTAACCCTAACACTAACCAAAAACCCTAATCACTAATCCCTAACCCTAACGCTTAACCTTTACCCTAACCGTTAACCCTCACCCTAAATCTTAACACTGACCGTAACCTTAACCTTTAACTCTAACCCTAACCCTTAACCCTATAGTAAGGAAGACCCTTAATGCTAATGGGATCCCTTATCCCTAACCCTAACACTACAGCTAAAAATAACCCTAATCTTTGATCCTTAAACCTAACCCCTAACACTTACTTTAACCCCAAACCCTAACCCTAATCCTAAGCATTAAACCTAACCCTATCTCTTAACCCTAACGCTAGCCCTTACCCGAACGCCTAGATCTAACCCTAAATCGAACCTACCGCCTAATCCTAACCTTAAGCCCTAATGCTAACTCTAACCCTGAACCCTAAACCTACCCGTAACCCTTAACACTAACCCTATCCGTGAACCTTAACCCTGACCCTAACCATTACCCGCACCCAAGCATTTAACCGTGACCCTTCCCCTAACCCTTAATGCTAACCCTAACACTAAACCCTAACCCTAAGCCCAACACTTATCCCTAATCCTATCCCTTAACCCTTACCCTAACCCTAATGCTACCCCCTAAACGTAACCCTAACCGTGACCAGTAAACCTAACCTTAACCTCTAACACAAACCATAGCACATAACTCTAACCCTAAAACTAAGCCTAACCCCAACCCTAACCCTAAACCCTAACTCTTAACCTTAACCCTAAGCGTTAACTCTCACGCTAACCTTTAATCCTAACCCTAATCCTAATCTTGAACCCTAAACCTAACACTTAACCCTAACCCTGTACCAAACCCTAACCCCTCATCTTAACCCTAACCGTAAAACTCAACCCTAAACCAAAGTGTAGCCATTAAACCTAAGAGTAGCTTTTAACCCTAACCCTAATCTCTAACCCTAAGCCCTCACCCTAACACTAAATTTCCTACTTAACCCTAACCATAATCCTACCCTAAATCTCATTCTCACACTTCTTGCTTTCTTAGAGTTTAGAAAGCCTTCCATCCTCCCATGCCATGCGTGAAAGGAGGCTCTTCCACTGTGTCCTGCATGAAACCCATGGGCCCGTACCCAGAGTATGATAGAGTGGGTCCCGGGTACAATCCCAGCCCCCTAAACTCCCCCCGCCCGCCTGATGCAGACAGGGCCCGTGCGCTAAGCATAAACAATACCTTTAACAGATAACCCTAACCCTGAACATAACACCCAACCCTGTTCCTCTTTCTCCCCTTAACACGTAAACCTCACCGTGCGCCTAACTTTAACCTCTTATCCTAACGTTAATGCATAACCCATTTCCTGAGAAAAACCCCTATCCCATAATAATAACCCTATCTCCTAGTCATCACTGTGACACCTAATCCCTAACCCTAATTCTAAACCGCTAACCCTAACCGTAACCCTACCTACAACCCTAACACTGACAGTAACCCTTACTTCTAACCCCAACGCTATGCCTAACAAAAACCCTAACCCTTGACCCTAACCCTTCACCCTAACCCCTAAGCCTTACCCTAACCCTTAACCCTAATCCTAATCCTAACCATTAAACCTAACCCTAGCTCTTAAAGCTAACCCTAAACCTTACCCTCACGACTAGACCTAACCCTGACACTAACCTAACACCTAACCCTAACCAGAACCCCTAAAGCTAACCCTGAACCCTATCCCTAACCCTAGCAGTAAACTTTTACCCTAAACCTAAGCCCAACCCGTAACCCTAATCCTATCCTTTTACCCTAAAACTAACCCCTAAACCTAACCCCTATACCTCACCCTAACTCTAACCCCAATCCTAATTCTAACCATACCCCTTCATAAAACACTAACTCCTAACCGCTAACCCTAACACTAACCAGAAACCCTAATCACTAATCCCTAACCCTAACGCTTAACCTTTACCCTAACCGTTAACCCTCACCCTAAATCTTAACACTGACCCTAACCTTAACCTTTAACTCTAAGCCTAACCCTTAAGCCTACAGTAAGGAAGACCCTTAATGCTAATGGGATCCCTTATCCCTAACCCTAACACTACAGCTAAAAATAACCCTAACCTTGGATCCTTAAACCTAACCCCTAACACTTACTTTAACCCCAAACCCTAACCCTAATCCTAAGCATTAAACCTAACCCTATCTCTGAACCCTAACGCTAGCCCTTACCCTAACGCCTATATCTAACCCTAAATCGAACCTACCGCCTAATCCTAACCTTAAGCCCTAGTGCTAACTCTAACCCTGAACCCTAAACCTACCCGTAACCCTTAACACTAACCCTATCCGTGAACCTTAACCCTGACCCTAACCATTACCCGCACCCAAGCATTTAACCCTGACCCTACCCCTAATCCTTAATGATAACACTAACACTAAACCCTAACCCTAAGCCCAACACTTAACCCTAATCCTATCCCTTAACCCTAACCCTAACGCAAACCCCTAAACGTAACCCTAACCGTGACCAGTAAACCTAACCTTAACCTCTAACACAAACCATAGCACATAACTCTAACCCTAAAACTAAACCTAACCCCAACCCTAACCCTAACCCCTAACTCTTAACCTTAACCCTAAGCGTTAACTCTCACGCTAACCTTTAATCCTAACCCTAATCCTAATCTTCAACCCTAAACCTAACACTTAACCCTAACCCTGTACCAAACCCTAACCCCTCATCTTAACCCTAACCATAAACCTCAACCCTAAACCAAAGTGTAACCGTTAAACCTAAGAGTAACCTTTAACCCTAACATTAATCCCTAACCCTAAGCCCTCACCCTAACACTAAACTTCATCCTTAACCCTAACCGTAATCCTAACCCTAAATCTAATTCTCAGACTTCTTGCTTTCTTAGAGTTTAGAAAGCCTGCAATCCTCCCATGCCATGCGTGAAAGGAGGCTCTACCACTGTGTCCTGTATGAAACCCACGGACCCATACCCAGAGTATGATAGAGTGGGTTCCCGGGTACAATCCCAGCCCCCAAAACTCCCCCCCGCCCGCCTAATGCAGACAGGGCCTGTGCGCTAAGCATAAACAATACCTTTAACAGATAACCCTAACCCTAAACATAACACCCAACCCTGTTCCTATTTCTCCTCTTAACACGTAAACCTCACCGTGCGCCTAACTTTAACCTCTTATCCTAACGTTAATGCATAACACATTTCCTGAGAACAACCGCTATCCCATAATTCTAACCCTATCTCCTAGTCATCACTGTGACACCTAATCCCTAACCCTAATTCCAAACCGCTAACCCTAACCGTAACCCTACCTACAACCCTAACACTGACAGTAACCCTTACTTCTAACCCCAACGCTATGCCTAACAAAAACCCTAACCCTGCACCCTAACCCCTAAGCCTTACCCTAACCCTTAACCCTAATCCTAATCCTAACCATTAAACCTAACCCTAGCTCTTAAAGATAACCGTGAACCTTGCCCTCACGACTAGACCTAACCCTGACACTAACCTAACACCTAACCCTAACCAGAACCCCTAAAGCTCACCCTGAACCCTATCCCTAACCCTAGCAGTAAACTTTAACCCTAAACCTAAGCCCAACCCGTAACCCTAATCCTATCCTTTTACCCTAAAACTAACCCCTAAACCTAACCCCTATACCTCACCCTAACTCTAACCCCAATCCTAATTCTAACCATACCCCTTCATAAAACACTAACTCCTAAACGCTAACCCTAACACTAACCAAAAACCCTAATCACTAATCCCTAACCCTAACGCTTAACCTTTACCCTAACCGTTAACCCTCACCCTAAATCTTAACACTGACCCTAACCTTAACCTTTAACTCTAAGCCTAACCCTTAACCCTACAGTAAGGAAGACCCTTAATGCTAATGGGATCCCTTTTCCGTAACCCTAACACTACAGCTAAAAATAACAGTAACCTTTCATCATTAAACCTAACCCCTAACATTTACTTTAACCCCAAACCCTAACCCTAATCCTAAGCATTAAACCTAACCCTATCTCTTAACCCTAACGCTAGCCCTTACCCGAACGCCTAGATCTAACCCTTAATCGAACCTACCGCCTAATCCTAACCTTAAGCCCTAATGCTAACTCTAACCCTGAACCCTAAACCTACCCGTAACCCTTAACACTAACCCTATCCGTGAACCTTAACCCTGACCCTAACCATTACGCGCACCCAAGCTTTTAACCCTGACCCTAACCCTAATCCTTAATGCTAACCCTAACACTAAACCCTAACCCTAAGCCCAACACTTATCCCTAATCCTATCCCTTAACCTTAACCTTAACCCTAATGCTACCCCATAAACGTAACCCTTACCGTGACCAGTAAACCTAACCCTAACCTCTAACACAAACCATAGCACAAAACTCTAACCCTAAAACTAATCCTAACCCTAACCCTAACCCTAAACCCTAACTGTTAACCTTAACCCTAAGCATTAACTCTCACGCTAACCTTTAATCCTAACCCTAATCCTAATCTTCAACCCTAAACCTAACACTTAACCCTAACCCTGTACGAAACACTAACACCTCATCTAAACCCTAACCGTAAACCTCAACCCTAAACCAAAGTGTAACCGTTAAACCTAAGACTAACCTTTAACCCTAACCCTAATCCCTAACCCTAAGCCCTCACCCTAACACTAAACTTCATCCTTAACCCTAACCGGAATCCTAACCCTAAATCTAATTCTCAGACTTCTTCCTTTCTTAGAGTTTAGAAAGCCTGCAATCCTCCCATGCCATGCGTGAAAGGAGGCTCTACCACTGTGTCCTGCATGAAACCCACGGGCCCATACCCAGGGTATGATAGAGTGGTTTCCAGGGTACAATCCCAGCCCGCAAAACTCCCCCCGCCCGCCTAATGCAGACAGGGCCCGTTTGCTAAGCATAAACAATACCTTTAACAGATAACCCTAACCCTGAACATAACACCCAACCCTGTTCCTATTTCTCCCCTGAACACGTAAACCTCACCGTGCGCCTAACTTTAACCTCTTATCCTAACGTTAATGCATAACCCATTTCCTGTGAACAACCCCTATCCCATAATTCTAACCCTATCTCCTAGTCATCACTGTGACACCTAATCCCTAACCCTAATTCTAAACCGCTAACCCTAACCGTAACCCTACCTACAACCCTAACACTGACAGTAACCCTTACTTCTAAACCCAACGCTATGCCTAACAAAAACCCTAACCCTTGACCCTAACCCTTCACCCTAACCCCTAAGCCTTACCCTAACCCTTAACCCTAATCCTAATCCTAACCATTAAACCTAACCCTAGCTCTTAAAGCTAACCCTAAACCTTACCCTCACGACTAGACCTAACCCTGACACTAACCTAACACCTAACCCTAACCAGAACCCCTAAAGCTAACCCTGAACCCTATCCCTAACTCTAGCAGTAAACTTTAACCCTAAACCTAAGCCAAACCCGTAACCCTAATCCTATCCTTTTACCCTAAAACTAACCCCTAAACCTAACCCCTATACCTCACCCTAACTCTAACCCCAATCCTAATTCTAACCATACCCCTTCATAAAACACTAACTCCTAAACGCTAACCCTAACACTAACCAAAAACCCTAATCACTAATCCCTAACCCTAACGCTTAACCTTTACCCTAACCGTTAACCCTCACCCTAAATCTTAACACTGACCCTAACCTTAACCTTTAACTCTAAGCCTAACCCTTAACCCTACAGTAAGGAAGACCCTTAATGCTAATGGGATCCCTTATCCCTAACCCTAACACTACAGCTAAAAAGAACCCTAACCTTGGATCCTTAAACCTAACCCCTAACACTTACTTTAACCCCAAACCCTAACCCTAATCCTAAGCATTAAACCTAACCCTATCTCTTAACCCTAACGCTAGCCCTTACCCTAATGCCTAGATCTAACCCTAAATCGAACCTACCGCCTAATCCTAACCTTAAGCCCTAATGCTAACCCTAACCCTGAACCCTAAACCTACCCGTAACCCTTAACACTAACCCTATCCGTGAACCTTAACCCTGACCCTAACCATTACCCGCACCCAAGCATTTAACCCTGACCCTACCCCTAATCCTTAATGATAACCCTAACACTAAACCCTGACCCTACTCCCAACACTTAACCGTAATCCTGTCCCTTAACCCTAACCCTAATGCTAACCCCTAAACGTAACCCTCACCTTGACCAGTAAACCTAACCCTAACCTCTAACACAAACCATAGCACATAACTCTAACCCTAAAACGAACCCTAAACCTAACCCTAACCCCTAACTCTTAAGCTTAACCCTAAGCGTTAACTCTCACGCTAACCTTTAATCCTAACCCTAATCCTAATCTTCAACCCTAAACCTAACACTTAACCCTAAACCTGTACCAAACCCTAACCCCTCATCTTAACCCGAACCGTAAACCTCAACCCTAAAAAAAAGAGTAACCGTTAAACCTAAGAGTAACCTTTAACCCTAACCCTAAGCCCTAACCCTAAGCCCTCACCCTAACACTAAACTTCATCCTTAACCCTAACCATAATCCTAACCCTAAATCTAATTCTCAGACTTCTTGCTTTCTTAGAGTTTAGAAAGCCTGCAATCCTCCCATGCCATGCGTGAAAGGAGGCTCTACCACTGTGTCCTGCATGAAACCCACGGGCCCATACCCAGAGTATGATAGAGTGGGTTCCCGGGTACAATCCCAGCCCCCTAAACTCCCCCCGCCCGCCTAATGCAGACAGGGCCCGTGTGCTAAGCATAAACAATACCTTTAACAGATAACCCTAACCCTGAATGAAACACCCAACCCTGTTCCTATTTCTCCCGTTAACACGTAAACCTCACCGTGCGCCTAACTTTAACCTCTTATCCTAACGTTAATGCATAACACATTTCCTGAGAACAACCCCTATCCCATAATTCTAACCCTATCTCCTAGTCATCACTGTGACACCTAATCCCTAACCCTAATTCTAAACCGCTAACCCTAACCGTAACCCTACCTACAACCCTAACACTGACAGTAACCCTTACTTCTAACCCCAACGCTATGCCTAATAAAAACCCTAACCCTTCACCCTAACCCCTAAGCCTTACCCTAACCCTTAACCCTAATCCTAATCCTAACCATTAAACCTAACCCTAGCTCTTAAAGCTAACCCTAAACCTTACCCTCACGACTAGACCTAACCCTGACACTAACCTAACACCTAACCCTAACCAGAACCCCTAAAGCTAACCCTGAACCCTATCCCTAACCCTAGCAGTAAACTTTAACCCTAAACCTAAGCCCAACCCGAAACCCTAATCCTATCCTTTTACCCTAAAACTAACCCCTAAACCTAACCCCTATACCTCACCCTAACTCTAACCCCAATCCTAATTCTAACCATACCCCTTCATAAAACACTAACTCCTAACCGCTAACCCTAACACTAACCAGAAACCCTAATCACTAATCCCTAACCCTAACGCTTAACCTTTACCCTAACCGTTAACCCTCACCCTAAATCTTAACACTGACCCTAACCTTAACCTTTAACTCTAAGCCTAACCCTTAACCCTACAGTAAGGAAGACCCTTAATGCTAATGGGATCCCTTATCCCTAACCCTAACACTACAGCTAAAAAGAACCCTAACCTTTGATCCTGAAACCTAATCCCTAACACTTACTTTAACCCCAAACCCTAACCCTAATCCTAAGCATTAAACCTAACCCTATCTCTTAACCCTAACGCTAGCCCTTACCCTAACGCCTAGATCTAACCCTAAATCTAACCTACCGCCTAATCCTAACCTTAAGCCCTAGTGCTAACTCTAACCCTGAACCTTAAACCTACCCGTAACCCTTAACACTAACCCTATCCGTGAACCTTAACCCTGACCCTAACCATTACCCGCACCCAAGCATTTAACCCTGACCCTACCCCTAATCCTTAATGATAACCGTAACACTAAACCCTAACCCTAAACCCAACACTTATCCCTAATCCTATCCCTTAACCCTAACCCTAATGCTAACCCCTAAACGTAACCCTCACCGTGACCAATAAACCTAACCCTAACCTCTAACACAAACCATAGCACTAAACTAACTGAAACTAACCCTATCCCTAACCCTAACCCTAAACCCTAACTCTTAACCTTAACCCTAAGCGTTAACTCTCACGCTAACCTTTAATCCTAACCCTAATCCTAATCTTCAACACTAAACCTAACACTTAACCCTAACCCTGTACCATAACCTAACCCCTCATCTTAACCCTAATCGTAAACCTCAACCCTAAACCAAAGTGTAACCGTTAAACCTAAGAGTAACCTTTAACCCTAACCCTAATACCTAAGCCTAAGCCCTCACCCTAACACTAAACTTCATCCTTAACCCTAACCATAATCCAACCCTAAATCTCATTCTCACATTTTTTGCTTTCTTAGAGTATAGAAAGCCTGCCATCCTCCCATGCCATGGGTGAAAGGAGGCTCTACCACTGTGTCCTGCATGAAACCCACGGGCCCATACCCAGAGTATGATAGAGTGGGTTCCCGGGTACAATCCCAGCCCCCAAAACTCCCCCCGACCGCCTAATGCAGACAGGGCCCGTTCGCTAAGCATAAACAATACCTTTAACAGATAACCCTAACCCTGAACATAACACCCAACCCTGTTCCTATTTCTCCCCTTAACACGTAATCCTCCCCGTGCGCCTAACTTTAACCTGTTATCCTAACGTTAATGCATAACCCATTTCCTGAGAACAACCGCTATCCCATAATTCGAACCCTATCTCCTAGTCATCACTGTGACACCTAATCCCTAACCCTAATTCTAAACCGCTAACCCTAACCGTAACCCTACCTACAACCCTAACACTGACAGTAACCCTTACTTCTAACCCCAACGCTATGCCTAACAAAAACCCTAAGCCTGCACCCTAAACCCTAAGCCTTACCCTAACCCTTAACCCTAATCCTAATCCTAACCATTAAACCTAACCCTAGCTCTTAAAGATAACCCTGAACCTTGCCCTCACGACTAGACCTAACCCTGACACTAACCTAACACCTAACCCTAACCAGAACCCCTAAAGCTAAGCCTGAACCCTATCCCTAACCCTAGCAGTAAACTTTAACCCTAAAGCTAAGCCCAACCCGTAACCCTAATCCTATCCTTTTACCCTAAAACTAACCCCTAAACCTAACCCCTATACCTCACCCTAACTCTAACCCCAATCCTAATTCTAACCATACCCCTTCATAAAACACTAACTCCTAAACGCTAACCCTAACACTAACCAAAAACCCTAATCACTAATCCCTAACCCTAACGCTTAACCTTTACCCTAACCGTTAACCCTCACCCTAAATCTTAACACTGACCCTAACCTTAACCTTTAACTCTAAGCCTAACCCTTAACCCTACAGTAAGGAAGACCCTTAATGCTAATGGGATCCCTTTTCCGTAACCCTAACACTACAGCTAAAAATAACAGTAACCTTTCATCCTTAAACCTAACCCCTAACACTTACTTTAACCCCAAACCCTAACCCTAATCCTAAGCATTAAACCTAACCCTATCTCTTAACCCTAACGCTAGCCCTTACCCGAACGCCTAGATCTAACCCTAAATCGAACCTACCGCCTAATCCTAACCTTAAGCCCTAATGCTAACTCTAACCCTGAACCCTAAACCTACCCGTAACCCTTAACACTAACCCTATCCGTCAACCTTAACCCTGACCCTAACCATTACCCGCACCCAAGCATTTAACCCTGACCATACCACTAATTCTTAATGCTAACCCTAACACTAAACCCTAACCCTAAGCCCAACACTTAACCCTAATCCTATCCCTTAACCCTAAACCTAATGCTAACCCCTAAACGTAACCCTCACCGTGACCAGTAAACCTAACCCTAACCCCTAACCCTAACCCCTAACCCTAACCCTAACCCCTAACCCTAACCCCTGACCCTGACCCTGACCCCTGACCCTGACCCTGACCCTAACCCTAGCCATAGCCCTAGCCCTAACCCTAACCCCTAACCCTAACCCTAACCCCTAACCCTAAACCTAACTCCTAGCCCTAGCCCTAGCCCTATCCCTAGCCCTAACCCCTAACCCTAACCCTAAACCTAACCTAACCCTAACCCCTAACCCTAACCCCTAACCTTATCCTACCCTACACTATCCCTAACCCTAACCCCTAACCCTAACCGCTAACCCTAACCCCTAACCCTAACCGCTAACCCTAACCGTAACGCCTAACCCTAACCCTTAACCCTAACCCTAACCCTAACCCCTAACCCTAAACCCTAACCCCAATCCTAACCCTAACCCAAACCCCTGACCCTAACCCCTAACCCTAACCCTAACCCAAACCCTAACCCAAACCCTAACCCTAACCCCTAACCCTAACCCTAACCCCTAACCCTAACCCTAAACCCTAACCCTAACCCTAGCCCTAACCCTAACCCCTAACCCTAACCCTAACCCCTAACCCTAACCCTAAACCCTAACCCTAACCCTAGCCCTAACCCTAACCCCTAACCCTAACCCTAAACCAAACCCTAACCCAAAACCTAACCCTAACCCCTAACCCTAACCCTAACCCCTAACCCTAACCCTAAACCCTAACCCTAACCCTAGCCCTAACCCTAACCCCTAACCCTAACCCCTAACCCTAACCCTAACCCTTAACCCTAACCCTAACCCCTAACCCTAACCCCTAACCCTAACCCTACCCCTAACCCTAACCCCTAACCCTAACCCTAACCCTTAACCCTAACCCTAACCCCTAACCCTAAACCTAACCCTAACCCCTAACCCTAAACCTAACCCCTGACCCTAACCCCTAACCCTAACCCTAACCCCTAACCCTAACCCCTAACCCTAACCCTAACCCTAACCCCAAACCCTAACCCTAACCCTAACACCTAACCCTAAACCTAAGCCCTAACCCTAACCCCTAACCCTAACCCTACCCTAAACCTAACCCCTAACCCTAACCCCTAACACTAACCCTAACCCCTAACCCTAACTCTAACCCCTAACCCTAAACCTAACCCCTAACCCTAACCCCTAACCCGAACCCTGACCCTAACCCTAACCCTAACCCTAACCCCTAACCCTAACCCCAAACCCTAACCCTAAACATAACCCCTAACCCTAAAACTAACCCCTAACCCCTACCCCTACCCCTACCCCTAACCCTAACCCCTAACCCTACCCCTACCCCTATCCCTAACCCTAACCCTAATCCCTAACCCTACCCCTACCCCTAACCCCTAACCCTACCCCTAACCGTAACCCTAAACCTAACCCCTAACCCTAACCATAACCCCTAACCCTAACCCCTAACTCTAACCCTAACCCTAACCCCGACCCCAACCCCAACCCTAACCCTAAACCTAACCCCTAACCCTGACCCTGACCCTGAGCCTAACCCCTAATCCTAACCCTAAACCCTAACACTACCCCTACCCCTACCCCTACACTAACCCTAACCCTAACCCAATCCAAACCCTAACCCTAACCCAACCCTAACCCTAACCCGAACCCTAACCCTAACCCTAACCCCTAACCCTAACCCTAACCCCTAACCCTAACCCCAACCCCAACTATAACACTAACCCCCCCTAACCCTAACCCTAACCCTAACCCCTAACCCTAACCCTAACCCCTAACCCTAACCCCTAACCCCTGACCCTGACCCTAACCCTAACCCCTAACCCTTACCCTAACCCTAACTCTAACCCTAAACCCTAAACATACCCGTAACCCTTAACACTAACCCTATCCGTGAACGATAACCCTGACCCTAACCATTACCCGCACCCAAGCTTTTATCCCTGACCCTAACCCTAATCCTTAATGCTAACCCTAACACTAAACCCTAACCCTAAGCCCAACACTTATCCCTAATCCTATCCCTTAACCTTAACCTTAACCCTAATGCTACCCCATAAACGTAACCCTAACCGTGACCAGTAAACCTAACCCTAACCTCTAACACAAACCATAGCACATAACTCTAACCCTAAAACTAACCCTAAACCTAAACCTAACACTAAACCCTAACACTTAACCTTAACCCTAAGCGTTAACTCTCACGCTAACCTTTAATCCTAACCCTAATCCTAATCTTCAACCCTAAACCTAACACTTAACCCTAACCCTGTACCAAACACTAACCCCTCATCTAAACGCTAACCGTAAACTTCAACCCTAAACCAAAGTGTAACCGTTAAACCTAAGAGTAACCTTTAACTCTAACCCTAATCCCTAACCCTAAGCCCTCACCCTAACACTAAACTTCATCCTTAACCCTAACCATAATCCTAACCCTAAATCTAATTCTCAGACTTCTTGATTTCTTAGAGTTTAGAAAGCCTGCAATCCTCCCATGCCATGCGTGAAAGGAGGCTCTACCACTGCGTCCTGCATGAAACCCACGGGCCCATACCCAGAGTATGATAGAGTGGGTTCCCGGGTACAATCCCAGCCCCCTAAACTCCCCCCACCCGCCCAATGCCGACAGGGCCCGTGCGCTAAGCATAAACAATACCTTTAACAGATAACCCTAACCCTGAACATAACACCCAACCCTGTTCCTATTTCTCCCCTTAACACGTAAACCTCACCGTGCGCCTAACTTTAACCTCTTATCCTAACGTTAATGCATAACCCATTTCCTGAGAACAACCCCTATCCCATAATTCTAACCCTATCTCCTAGTCATCACTGTGACACCTAATCCCTAACCCTAATTCTAAACCGCTAACCCTAACCTTAACCCTACCTACAATCCTAACACTGACAGTAAACCTTACTTCTAACCCCAACGCTATGCCTAACAAAAACCCTAACCCTTGACCCTAACCCTTCACCCTAACCCCTAAGCCTTACCCTAACCCTTAACCCTAATCCTAATCCTAACCATTAAACCTAACCCTAGCTCTTAAAGCTAACCCTAAACCTTACCCTCACGACTAGACCTAACCCTGACACTAACCTAACACCTAACCCTAACCAGAACCCCTAAAGCTAACCCTGAACCCTATCCCTAACCCTAGCAGTAAACTTTAACCCTAAACCTAAGCCCAACCCGTAACCCTAATCCTATCCTTTTACCCTAAAACTAACCCCTAAACCTAACCCCTATACCTCACCCTAACTCTAACCCCAATCCTAATTCTAACCATACCCCTTCATAAAACACTAACTCCTAACCGCTAACACTAACACTAACCAAAAACCCTAATCACTAATCCCTAACCCTAACACTTAACCTTTACCCTAACCGTTAACCCTCACCCTAAATCTTAACACTGACCCTAACCTGAACCTTTAACTCTAAGCCTAACCCTTAACCCTACAGTAAGGAAGACCCTTAATGCTAATGGGATCCCTTATCCCTAACCCTAACACTACAGCTACAAATAACCCTAACATTTGATCCTTAAACCTAACCCCTAACACTTACTTTAACCCCAAACCCTAACCCTAATCCTAAGCATTAAACCTAACCCTATCTCTTAACCCTAACGCTAGCCCTTACCTTAAGGCCTAGATCTAACCCTAAGTCTAACCTACCGCCTAATCCTAACCTTCAGCCCTAATTCTAACTCTAACCCTGAACCCTAAACCTACCCGTAACCCTTAACACTAACCCTATCCGTGAACCTTAACCCTGACCCTATCCATTACCCGCACCCAAGCATTTAACCCTGACCCTAACACTAATCCTTAATGCTAACCCTAACTCTAAACCCTAACCCTAAGCCCAACACTTATCCCTAATCCTATCCCCTAACCCTAACCCTAAGCCTAACCCTAATGCTACCCCCTAAACGTAACCCTAACCGTGACCAGTAAACCTAACCTTAACCTCTAACACAAACCATAGCACATAACTCTAACCCTAAAACTAACCCTAACCCTAACCCTAACCCTAAACCCTAACTCTTAACCTTAACACTAAGAGTTAACTCTCACGCTAACCTTTCATCCTAACCCTAATCCTAATCTTCAACCCTAAACCTAACACTTAACCCTAACCCTGTACCAAACCCTAACCCCTCATCTTAACCCTAACCGTAAACCTCAACCCTAAACCAAAGTGTAACCGTTAAACCTAAGAGTAACCTTTAACTCTAACCCTAACCCCTAACCCTAAGCCCTCACCCTAACACTAAACTTCATCCTTAACCCTAACCATAATTCTAACCCTAAATCTAATTTTCAGACTTCTTGCTTTCTTAGAGTTTAGAAAGCCTGCAATCCTCCCATGCCATGCGTGAAAGGAGGCTCTACCACTGCGTCCTGCATGAAACCCACGGGCCCATACCCAGAGTATGATAGAGTGGGTTCCCGGGTACAATCCCAGCCCCCTAAACTCCCCCCGCCCGCCCAATGCAGACAGGGCCCGTGCACTAAGCATAAACAATACCTTTAACAGATAACCCTAACCCTGAACATAACACCCAACCCTGTTCCTATTTCTCCCCTTAACACGTAAACCTCACCGTGCGCCTAACTTTAACCTTTTATCCTAACGTTAATGCATAACCCATTTCCTGAGAACAACCCCTATCCCATAATTCTAACCCTATCTCCTAGTCATCACTGTGACACCTAATCCCTAACCCTAATTCTAAACCGCTAACCCTAACCGTAACCCTACCTACAACCCTGACACTGACAGTAACTCTTACTTCTAACCCCAACGCTATGCCTAACAAAAACCCTAACCCTTGACCCTAACCCTTCACCCTAACCCCTAAGCCTTACCCTAACCCTTAACCCTAATCCTAATCCTAACCATTAAACCTAACCCTAGCTCTTAAAGCTAACCCTAAACCTTACCCTCACGACTAGACCTAACCCTGACACTAACCTAACACCTAACCCTAACCAGAACCCCTAAAGCTAACCCTGAACCCTATCCCTAACCCTAGCAGTAAACTTTACCCCTAAACCTAAGCCCAACCCGTAACCCTAATCCTATCCTTTTACCCTAAAACTAACCCCTAAACCTAACCCCTATACCTCACCCTAACTCTAACCCCAATCCTAATTCTAACCATACCCCTTCATAAAACACTAACTCCTAACCGCTAACACTAACACTAACCAAAAACCCTAATCAGTAATCCCTAACCCTAACGCTTAACCTTTACCCTAACCGTTAACCCTCACCCTAAATCTTAACACTGACCGTAACCTTAACCTTTAACTCTAAGCCTAACCCTTAAGCCTACAGTAAGGAAGACCCTTAATGCTAATGGGATCCCTTATCCCTAACCCTAACACTACAGCTAAAAATAACCCTAGGCTTTGATCCTTAAACCTAACCCCTAACACTTACATTAACCCCAAACCCTAACCCTAATCCTAAGCATTAAACCTAACCCTATCTCTTAACCCTAACGCTAGCCCTTACCCTAACGCCTAGATCTAACCCTAAATCGAACCTACCGCCTAATCCTAACCTTAAGCCCTAATGCTAACTCTAACCCTGAACCCTAAACCTACCCGTAACCCTTAACACTACCCCTATCCGTGAACCTTAACCCTGACCCTAACCATTACCCGCACCCAAGCATTTAACCCTGACCCTTCCCCTAATCCTTAATGATAACCCTAACACTAAACCCTAACCCTAAGCCCAACACTTATCCCTAATCCTATCCCTTAACCCTAACCCTAACGCAAACCCCTAAACGTAACCCTAACCGTGACCAGTAAACCTAACCTTAACCTCTAACACAAACCATAGCACATAACTCTAACCCTAAAACTAAACCTAACCCCAACCCTAACCCTAAACCCTAACTCTTAACCTTAACCCTAAGCGTTCACTCTCAGGCTAACCTTTAATCCTAACCCTAATCCTAATCTTCAACCCTAAACCTAACACTTAACCCTAACCCTGTACCAAACCCTAACCCCTCATCTTAACCCTAATCGTAAACCTCAACCCTAAACCACAGTGTAACCGTTAAACCTAAGAGTAACCTTTAACTCTAACCCTAATCCCTAACCCTAAGCCCTCACCCTTACACTAAACTTCATCCTTAACCCTAACCATAATCCTAACCCTAAATCTCATTCTCAGACTTCTTACTTTCTTAGAGTTTAGAAAGCCTGCAATCCTCCCATGCCATGCGTGAAAGGAGGCTCTACCACTGTGTCCTGCATGAAACCCACGGGCCCATACCCAGAGTATGATAGAATGGGTTCCCGGGTACAATCCCAGCCCCCTAAACTCCCCCCGCCCGCCTAATGCAGACAGGGCCCGTGCGCTAAGCATAAACAAAACCTTTAACAGATAACCCTAACCCTGAACATAACACCCAAACCTGTTCCTATTTCTCCCCTTAACACGTAAACCTCACCGTGCGCCTAACTTTAACCTCTTATCCTAACGTTAATGCATAACCCATTTCCTGAGAACAACCCCTATCCCATAATTCTAACCCTATCTCCTAGTGATCACTGTGACACCTAATCCCTAACCCTAATTCTAAACCGCTAACCCTAACCGTAACCCTACCTACAACCCTAACACTGACAGTAAACCTTACTTCTAACCCCAACGCTATGCCTAACAAAAACCCTAACCCTGCACCCTAACCCCTAAGCCTTACCCTAACCCTTAACCCTAATCCTAATCCTAACCATTAAACCTAACCCTAGCTCTTAAAGATAACCCTGACCCTTGCCCTCACGACTAGACCTAACCCTGACACTAACCTAACACCTAACCCTAACCAGAACCCCTAAAGCTCACCCTGAACCCTATCCCTAACCCTAGCAGTAAACTTTAACCCTAAACCTAAGCCCAACCCGTAACCCTAATCCTATCCTTTTACCCTAAATCTAACCCCTATACCTCACCCTAACTCTAACCCCAATCCTAATTCTAACCATACCCCTTCATAAAACACTAACTCCTAACCGCTAACCCTAACACTAACCAAAAACCCTAATCACTAATCCCTAACCCTAACGCTTAACCTTTACCCTAACCGTTAACCCTCACCCTAAATCTTAACACTGACCCTAACCTTAACCTTTAACTCTAAGCCTAACCCTTAACCCTACAGTAAGGAAGACCCTTAATGCTAATGGGATCCCTGTTCCGTAACCCTAACACTACAGCTAAAAATAACAGTAACCTTTCATCCTTAAACCTAACCCCTAACACTTACTTTAACCCCAAACCCTAACCCTAATCCTAAGCATTAAACCTAACCCTATCTCTTAACCCTAACGCTAGCCCTTACCCGAACGCCTAGATCTAACCCTAAATCGAACCTACCGCCTAATCCTAACCTTAAGCCCTAATGCTAACTCTAACCCTGAACCTTAAACCTACCCGTAACCCTTAACACTAACCCTATCCGTGAACCTTAACCCTGACCCTAACCATTACCCGAACCCAGGCATTTAACCCTGACCCTACCCCTAGTCCTTAATGATAACCCTAACACTAAACCCTAACCCTAAGGCCAACACTTAACCGTAATCCTATCCCTTAACCCTAACCCTAACCCTAACCCTAATGCTAACCCCTAAACGTAACCCTAACCGTCACCAGTAAACCTAACCCTAACCTCTAACACAAACCATAGCACATAACTCTAACCCTAAAACGAACCCTAACCCTAAACCTAACCCTAAACCCTAACTCTTAACCTTAACCCTAAGCGTTAACTCTCACGCTATCCTATAATCCTAACCCTAATCCTAATCTTCAACCCTAAACCTTACACTTAACCCTAACCCTGTACCAAACCCTAACCCCTCATCTTAACCCTAACCGTAAACCGCAACCCTAAACCAAAGTGTAACCGTTAAACCTAAGAGTAACCTTTAACCCTAACCCTAATCCCTAACCCTAAGCCCTCACCCTAACACTAAACTTCATCCTTAACCCTAACCATAATCCTAACCCTAAATCTAATTCTCAGACTTCTTGCTTTCTTAGAGTTTAGAAAGCCTGCAATCCTCCCATGCCATGCGTGAAAGGAGGCTCTACCACTGTGTCCTGTATGAAACCCACGGACCCATATCCAGAGTATGATAGAGTGGGTTCCCGGGTACAATCCCAGCCCCCAAAACTCCCCCCCGCCCGCCTAATGCAGACAGGGCCCGTTCGCTAAGCATAAACAATACCTTTAACAGATAACCCTAACCCTGAACATAACACCCAACCCTGTTCCTATTTCTCCCCTTAACACGTAAAATTAACCGTGCGCCTAACTTTAACCTCTTATCCTAACGTTAATGCATAACCCATTTCCTGAGAACAACCCCTATCCCATATTTCTAACCCTATCTCCTAGTCATCACTGTGACACCTAATCCCTAACCCTAATTCCAAACCGCTAACCCTAACCGTAACCCTACCTACAACCCTAACACTGACAGTAACCCTTACTTCTAACCCCAACGCTATGCCTAACAAATACCCTAACCCTTGACCCTAACCCTTCACCCTAACCCCTAAGACTTACCCTAACCCTTAACCCTAATCCTAATCCTAACCATTAAACATAACCCTAGCTCTTAAAGCTAACCCTAAACCTTACCCTCACTACTAGACCTAACCCTGACACTAACCTAACACTTAACCCTCACCAGAACCCCTAAAGCTAACCCTGAATCCTATCCCTAACCCTAGCAGTAAACTTCAACCCTAAACCTAAGCTCAACCCGTAACCCTAATCCTATCCTTTTACCCTAAAACTAACCCCTAAACCTAACCCCTATACCTCACCCTAACTCTAACCCCAATCCTAATTCTAACCATACCCCTTCAGAAAACACTAACCGCTAACCTAACACTAACCAAAAACCCTAATCAGTAATCCCTAACCCTGACACTTAACCTTTACACTAACCGTTAACCCTCACCCTAAATCTTAACACTGACCCTAACCTGAACCTTTAACTCTAAGCCTAACCCTTAAGCCTACAGTAAGGAAGACCCTTAATGCTAATGGGATCCCTTATCCCTAACCCTAACACTACAGCTAAAAATAACCCTAACCTTGGATCCTTAAACCTAACCCCTAACACTTACTTTAACCCCAAACCCTAACCCTAATCCTAAGCATTAAACCTAACCCTATCTCTCAACCCTAACGCTAGCCCTTACCCTAACGCCTAGATCTAACCCTAAATCGAACCTACCGCCTAATCCTAACCTTAAGCCCTAATGCTAACTCTAACCCTGAACCCTAAACCTACCCGTAACCCTTAACACTAACCCTATCCGTGAACCTTAACCCTGACACTAACCATTACCCGCACCCAAGCATTTAACCCTGACCCTACCCCTAATCCTTAATGATAACACTAACACTAAACCCTAACCCTAAGCCCAACACTTAACCCTAATCCTATCCCTTAACCCTAACCCTAACGCAAACCCCTAAACGTAACCCTAACCGTGACCAGTAAACCTAACCTTAACCTCTAACACAAACCAAAGCACATAACTCTAACCCTAAAACTAACCCTAACCCTAACCCTAACCCTAAACCCTAACTCTTAACCTTAACCCTAAGCGTTAACTCTCACGCTAACCTTTAATCCTAACCCTAATCCTAATCTTCAACCCTAAACCTAACACTTAACCCTAACCCTGTACCAAACACTAACCCCTCATCTAAACCCTAACCGTAAACCTCAACCCTAAACCAAAGTGTAACCGTTAAACCTAAGACTAACCTTTAACCCTAACCCTAATCCCTAACCCTAAGCCCTCACCCTAACACTAAACTTCATCCTTAACCCTAACCAGAATCCTAACCCTAAATCTAATTCTCAGACTTCTTGCTTTCTTAGAGTTTAGAAAGCCTGCAATCCTCCCATGCCATGCGTGAAAGGAGGCTCTACCACTGTGTCCTGCATGAAACCCACGGGCCCATACCCAGGGTATGATAGAGTGGTTTCCAGGGTACAATCCCAGCCCGCAAAACTCCCCCCGCCCGCCTAATGCAGACAGGGCCCGTGTGCTAAGCATAAACAATACCTTTAACACATAACCCTAACCCAGAACATAACACCCAACCCTGTTCCTATTTCTCCCCTTAACACGTAAACCTCACCGTGCGCCTAACTTTAACCTCTTATCCTAACGTTAATGTATAACCCATTTCCTGTGAACAACCCCTATCCCATAATTCTAACCCTATCTCCTAGTCATCACTGTGACACCTAATCCCTAACCCTAATTCTAAACCGCTAACCCTAACCGTAACCCTACCTACAACCCTAACACTGACAGTAACCCTTACTTCTAACCCCAACGCTATGCCTAACAAAAACCCTAACCCTTGACCCTATCCCTTCACCCTAACCCCTAAGCCTTACCCTAACCCTTAACCCTAATCCTAATCCTAACCATTAAACCTAACCCTAGCTCTTAAAGCTAACCCTAAACCTTACCCTCACGACTAGACCTAACCCTGACACTAACCTAACACCTAACCCTAACCAGAACCCCTAAAGCTAACCCTGAACCCTATCCCTAACTCTAGCAGTAAACTTTAACCCTAAACCTAAGCCCAACCCGTAACCCTAATCCTATCCTTTTACCCTAAAACTAACCCCTAAACCTAACCCCTATACCTCACCCTAACTCTAACCCCAATTTTAATTCTAACCATACACCTTCATAAAACACTAACTCCTAATCGCTAACACTAACACTAACCAAAATCCCTAATCACTAATCCCTAACCCTAACGCTTAACCTTTATCCTAAGTGTTAACCCTCACCCTAAATCTTTTTTTTTTTTTTATTATATATATATATTTTTTCAATTTAGTTTTACAGAATCAAAGAGTCTAACAGTATATCTTGTTAGATACAGTATGTCCTCATAATGTATACATTATTTCTTGTACAATGATATGAAATAATATGGGAAATATTCATGATAAATTATTAAGTGAACAGTGCAAGTTAAAAACAATAGTTTCATATTTTTTTCCCCACCCCCCCTTTCCCGAGTCAGCACCTTCAAGTGTTACCACTCCCCAAACGGTGTGCAATGCACTCATTGTGTAGGCATACCCCCATCCCCTCCCCCACCCCCCACCTCAGTCTGATGTCCAATTGGTGTCATTCCCAGATTTGTATTTAGGTGATGATCAGGGAAACCAATTTTCTGGTGAGTACATGTGATGCTTGTTTTTCCATTCTTGGGATACTTCACTTAATATAATGGGTTCCAACTCTCTCCAGGAGAACCATAGAGATGTCGTATCTTCATCATTCCTTATAGCTGAGTAATATTCCATGGTATACATATACCACAGCTTACTAATCCAATCATGTATTGATGGGCATTTGGGTTGTTTCCACATCTTTGCTATTGCGAATTGTGCTGCTATAAACATTTGGGTACACGTACCTTTGTTATAGAATGATCTTTTTTCCTTTGGGTATATGCCCAGTAATGGGATTGCTGGGTCAAATGGAAGGTCTACTTGAATCTGTTTAAGATACCTCCATAATGCTTTCCACAGGGGTTGCACTAGTTTGCAGTCCCACCAGCAGTGTATTAGTGTTCCTGTCTCTCCACACCCACGCCAACATGTGTTGTTTTGGGTTTTTTTGATAAAGGCCATTCTCACTGGGGTTAAGTGATATCTCATTGTGGTTTTGATTTGCATTTCCCTGATGATTAGAGATGTTGAACACTTTTTCATATGTTTGTTAGCCATTTTTATATCTTCTTTTGAAAAATTTCTATTCATGTCCTTTGCCCACTTTTTGATAGGGTTGCTTGATTTTTTCTTGCTGATTTTCCTGAGTTCTAAATAGATTCTTGTTATCAGTCCTTTATCTGATGTGTAGTATGCAAAAATTTTTTCCCATTCTGTAGGTGGTCTGTTTATTCTCTGGACTGTTTCTTTGGCTGTGCAGAAGCTTTTTAGTTTAATCATGTCCCATTCATTTATTTTTGTTGCTGCTGTGATTGCCTTGGGGGTCTTCTTCATAAATTCTCTGCCTAGGCCAATGTCTGTAAGAGTCTTTCCTACATTTTCTTCTAGAATTCTGATTGTATCACGCCTAAGGTTTAAGTCTGTTATCCACCGTGATTTGATTTTTGTGAGAGGTGAAAGCTGTGGGTCCTGTTTCATTCTTCTGCAAGTGGCTAACCAATTCTCCCAGCACCATTTGTTGAATAGGGATTCTTGTCCCCGGAGTATATTCTTTCCCGCTTTGTCAAAAATTAGGTGACTATATGAGGATGGTTCTATATTTGGATTTTCTGTTGTGTTCCACTGGTCTGTGTCCCTGCACTTGTGCCAATACCAGGCTGTTTTAAGAACCACGGCCTTGTAATATAGTTTGAGGTCTGGCAAATTAATACCTCCCATTTTGTTTTTATTGCTTAAAATTGCTTTTGCTATACGGGGTCTTCTTTGATTCCATACAAATTGTATAATTATTTTCTCTATGTCTGTAAAGAATGATGTTGGTAATTTAATAGGGATTGCATTGAATTTGTAGATCACTTTGGGTAGTATAGACATTTTAACAATGTTGATTCTTCCGATCCACGAGCATGGTATATTTTTCCATCTATTTGCAAGTTCTGCTATTTCTTTTCTCAGTGTTTCATAGTTTTCCTTATAGAGGTCCTTTACCTCTTTAGTTAGATATATACCTAGATATTTTATTTTCTTTGTTGCTATTTTGAAGGGTATTGAGTCTTTAATTTGGTTTTCCGATTGACTGTTATTGGCATATATAAATGCCTCTGATTTGTGTATATTAATTTTGTAGCCTGAGACTTTGCTGTATTCGTTAATCAATTCCAGGAGTCTCTTGGTTGAATCCTGGGGGTTTTCCAGATATAACATCATATCATCAGCAAAAAGTGAGAGTTTGATCTCTTCCTTCCCTATTTGGACTCCCTTGATTTTGCTCTCTTGCCTGATAGCTCTCGCAAGGACTTCCAATACTATGTTGAAAAGTAATGGAGACAATGGGCAGCCCTGTCTGGTTCCAGTTCTAAGTGGGAGTGCTTTCAGTTTTTCCCCATTCAGTATGATGTTGGCTGTGGGTTTGTCATATATGGCTTGTATCATTTTTAGGTAGGTTCCATCAATGCCTATTTTGTTAAGCGTTTTTATCATAAAAGGGTGTTGAATTTTGTCAAATGCTTTTTCTGCATCTAATGAGAGTATCATATGATTTTTGTTTTTGCTTCTATTTATGTGGTGAATTACATTTATAGATTTACGTATGTTGAACCACCCCTGCATCTCGGGGATGAAGCCCACTTGGTCGTGGTGGATTACTTTTTTGATAAGTACTTGGATTCGATTTGCTAGTATTTTATTGAAAATTTTTGCATCTATATTCATGAGGGAAATTGGTCTGTAGTTCTCTATTTTTGTTGAGTCCTTTCCAGGCTTTGGTATTAATGTTATATTGGCTTGGTAGAACGTGTTGGGGAGAACTCCATCCTTCTCAATATTGGAGAATAGTTTATGTAGGATGGGCACCAGTTCTTCTTTGTATGTATGGTAAAATTCAGGTGTGAACCCATCTGGACCAGGGCTTTTCTTTTTGGGAAGGTTTTTTATTGCTGTTTCGATTTCAGTTCTTGATATTGGTCTGTTCAGGTACTCTATTTCTTCCTGGTTGAGCCTGGGAAGACTATGTGTCTCTAAAAATTTGTCCATTTCCTCCACGTTCTCCAGTTTGTGTGCATAAAGATTTTTGTAGAATTCATAGATGATATCTTGTATCTCTGTAGCATCGGTTGTGATTTCTCCTTTCATGTTCCTAATGGAGGTTATTAGAGATTTTACTTTTGAGCTCTTGGTTAGTCTAGCCAGAGGTGTGTCTATTTTGTTTATCTTTTCAAAGAACCAACTTTTTGTTTTATTAATTTCCCTTATAGTTTCTTTGTTGTCCTTTTCATTTAGTTCTGATTTGATCTTAGTAATTTCTCGCCTTCTGCTGGGTTTGGGATCGTTCTGTTCTTCTTTCTCCAGCTCTTTGAGTCTATTCGTTAGGTTGTCTATTTGCATGTTTTCTGTCTTTTTGATATAGGCATTTATGGATATGAATTTTCCTCTCAGGACTGCTTTAGCTGCATCCCATAGATTTTGATAAGTTGTATCTCCATTGTCATTTAATTCAAAGAAATTTTTGATTTCCATCTTGATTTCTTCTTTTATAGAATAATTATTCAGGAGAAGGTTATTTAGCTTCCATAACTTTGAGTAAGAGTGAGGGTTTCTGTTTGTGATCATTGTTACTTTTATTCCGCTGTGATCTGAGAAGATGCATGGTATAATTTCTATTTTTTTGAATTTTTGAAGACATGGTTTATGTCCTAAGACATGGTCAATCTTAGAGAATGTCCTGTGAGCTGATGAGAAGAATGTATATTCTGTGGACTTTGGGTAGAATGTCCTATAGATGTCAGCCATGCCCATTTGTTCTAGCATTCTATTTAGGTCCATTATGTCTTTGTTTATTTTCTGTTTAGAGGATCTGTCCTGTACTGTCAGTGGGGTGTTAAAGTCTCCAGCTATTACAGTATTATTATCTATCATCTGGTTCAGATCTAGTAGGGTTTGCTTTATGAATCTAGGTGCACCTAGGTTGGGTGCATATATATTGAGTATAGTCATGGCTTCTTGTTGAATTGTGCCCTTGACCAGTATGTAGTAGCCATTTTTGTCTTTTATTATTTTTGTTGGTTTGAAAGCTAAGTTATTGGAAATTAAGATTGCCACACCAGCTTTCTTTTCGTTACCGTTTGCTTGAAATACCGATTTCCATCCTTTTACTTTCAGTCTAAATGCATCTTTGCTCGTTAGGTGGGTTTCTTGGAGACAGCAGATACTTGGCTTGTGCTTTTTTATCCGTTGGGACAGTCTATGTCTCTTGAGCGGGGAATTCAAGCCATTCACATTTATTGAGAAAACTGATAAGTGAGACGGTTTTTTGTTCAGCTTGTTGGGTAGAACTTCATTGCAATGTTTTCTCTCCTGAGCCATTGTGGTATCTGGAATTTGATCTTTAGCTCTTGAGTAGTTTTACATTCGTGGATCTTTCTTGTGCTGGTCCGTGTGTAACTCTCTTTTGAGTACTTCTTGCAGGGCTGGTCTTGTCTTGGTGAATTCCCTCAACCTTTGTTTATCTGAGAATGTCTTGATTTCTCCTTCGTATAGAAAACTTAACTTAGCTGGGTACAAGATTCTAGGCTGGGCATTATTCTGTTTCAGAAGCGTGAAAATGGGGCCCCAAGCTCTTCTTGCTTGTAAGGTTTCAGCTGAGAAATCTGGCGTAATTCTGATGGGTTTTCCTTTGTAAGTTACCTGTTTCTTTCTCCTTACAGCTCGGAGAAGTGACTCTTTAGTGGATATTTTGGTCAGCCTGATGACTACGTGGCGTGGTGTTTTCCTATTTGCTATGAATCTCCCAGGGGTCCTTTGAGCTTCTTGAATCTGTATGTCTAGAGTATTGGCAAGGCCTGGAAAATTTTCCTCGATTATGTCTTCAAATAGCTTGTCCAACCCTTGCTTATTGTCTTCTTCACCCTCAGGGATGCCAATAACTCTCAAGTTAGGTTTCTTCACATAATCCCACATTTCTTGAAGACTCAGATCATTTCTCTTACTTTTTTGATCTATCTCTGTGACTGACTTATTTAGTTGAAAGGAGTTATCTTCAATTTCTGAAATTCTTTCCTCTGTTTGATCTACCCTGCTTTTGAGACTTTCCACAGTGTTTTGTAGCTCTCTGAGTGAATTCTTCATTTCTAGGAGTTCAGTTTGGTTTTTCTTCAATATTTCAATTTCTTTAGTGAATTTTTCCTCCAAATCCTGAATTTTTTTTGCATTTTCCTTGTGTTGTCTGTCCATTGATTCTTGTATATTATTTAGCTTGTTTATGATCCATAATTGGAATTCTTCCTGTGACATGTTGGTGTTTTGAGTCTGGTTTGTGTCAAATGGTTGAGAGCCGGTATTTCTCTTTGGGGGTGAGCTTTCTGTTTGATTCTTTGTGCTTCCTGTGTTTTTTCGCTGGGCCCTTCCCATCTAGATTAATCGTTGGATCTTTACTTATAGATTTAGTCTGGTTAACAGCACTCTCTGTGCTCTATTCTTAGGCTGTGGAGTAGTCTAGGTATATTGCTTCCTTTGGCAAGAGGGAAGACTGTTGTGAGTTGATTAGAAATTTTTCTATTTCAGTTGGGGGACTGCTTCTGATGGGTCCAATCCTAGAGGATTGGAGTGATCCAAGACTGCTTTGGTGAGTTAGGACACTGTGTTGTAGTCTTTCAGAGGGCAGGCAGGGTCCACACTAGTAGTGGGCCAAAATTCTCTTTGTTTGTTTGTTTCCCTTTGGTTCTTCCTCTATAGGGGTGGTTTCTGTCTCTATCTGCAGGAAAAATACTAGTTGTGGGGAGTGGATGGTGCCCTCGCTCGCTCAGCGCCCCATTTGCCGCAACTCCCACAGGCAAAAGTCTGCCTTGGCCCAATGTCCCCAGGGACCAGGCTCCACACTCTCGCTTCTGGAGAAGTAGTCAATGTTTAGACGTGGGTGGGGACCCTATATAAGGTCTGTGGACCTGGGGAGGGGGCCGTCCAGGGAGACTCTTGGCACCCTATTGCTCCGCAGTGACTTGGCTGTGGGCCCCAAGATGGCTATTGCGCGCCCGTAGATCGCCGGCGTTGGGAGTGACTACTCAGGTTCCGGTATGTACCAGAGCCAGGGGCCTGGCCCGTTCCCAAGCTCAGCGTGGGTTCCCAGTTAGAAGGCAAAAAGAGAGAAGAAATAAGGAAAAAGAAAAAAGAAAAGAAAAGAAAAGAAAAGAAGTGAAAAGAAAGAACAGAAGGAGAAGAAAAGGAAAGAGAAAAGAAAAGGAGAAGAGAAGAGGAAAAAAAGAAAAAAAAATAAAAATAAAAAAATAAAAAAATAAAAAATAAAAAAAATAAAAATAAAAAAAAAGAAACAAAGACAAAAACAAAAACTAAACTAACAAATAACACAAAGAGACCTAACCCAGAAACAGCGAAAACACAAACACAAAAGAACAAAAACAGAGCTACACAACACCACAACGCATCACTAAACGAAGGGATACACAATTCTGAAGTATACAGTTCAGCGGCTCAATGATCGTGTTTTTGCGCCTTAGCGCAGCTCCGCCCCTTCACGCCCGCTCCATTGGTTCTGGAGCGGCAACTCAGTGTTTATTTTACGTCTTAGCGCAGCTCCGCCCCTTCACGCCGGCTCCGTTGGTTCCGGAGCGGCAACTCAGTGTTTATTTTACGTCTTAGAGCAGCTCCGCCCCTTCACGCCGGCTCCATTGGTTCCGGAGCGGCAACTCAGTGTTTATTTTAAGTCTTAGCGCAGCTCCGCCCCTTCACGCCGGCTCCGTTGGTTCCGGAGCGGCAACTCAGTGTTTATTTTAAGTCTTAGCGCAGCTCCGCCCCTTCACGCCGAGTGCCGCCGGCGGAGATGGCGCGGGCCCAGAGACCAGCGGGGGGCGCCGGGGAGAGAGAGCTGCTGGGCACCTTATGGCTCCCGAGCGGTTCCGACTTTGCTTTCAAGATGGCGCCCGCAGCGCTCCGGGGTCGGAGGGGGACCGGCTCCCCGGCAGGCAGAGACCAGGGACCGCCGCTGCCGGGGGGTTTGGCGGGCAAAGCCGCCGGGGGCCACCGGCTGAAGAACCACCGACAAAAGTAGCGCAGAGGTACAGCGCAATTCGCTGATCGGGGATTGATCGTGCCCCTCCCCCCTGGCACAGGTCCGTCCCTTCTCGCTAAGGACTGTCTCAGCCGAGACTTCCCAGGTTCCAAGCTATTCTCCCGAAAAAGCCTCCTGTCTGCAATGCCCTACGTCTCGCTCGGAGATTCTGCTCTGGCTTGCGAGGGGGTCTCCAAGCAATTGGGGGTGGAGGTCAGTGAGGAGCGCAAGCCGCTTTTCCCAAAGACTGCCCCCGCCCCACCTGGGGGCGGGCGCAGCCACCTGCGCTCCGCTGGCTACTGTCTGTTCCGCGCCTTCCGCAGAGTTCCGCGATCTAAATTTCTGTTCACCTCAGACCTCACTTGCTCTGTTTGTCCCACGCTGATTCTCCGTGGATTCACACCGCTGTTCCTGTGTGGGAGGGGTCCTCTAGCGTTGTGGCAGGTCTGGATCCACGGTTCGTCGCCGGAGCGCAGATCCGAGCAGTCACCGCCACTCCGCCATCTTCAAGAATCGGTTCCCTCACCCTAAATCTTAACACTGACCCTAACCTGAACCTTTAACTCTAAGCCTAACCCTTAACCCTACAGTAAGGAAGACCCTTAATGCTAATGGGATCCCTTATCCCTAACCCTAACACTACAGCTAAAAATAACCCTAACCTTTGATCCTGAAACCTAACCCCTAACACTTACTTTAACCCCAAACCCTAACCCTAATCCTAAGCATTAAACCTAACCCTATCTCTTAACCCTAACGCTAGCCCTTACCCTAACGCCTAGATCTAACCCTAAATCTAACCTACCGCCTAATCCTAACCTTAAGCTCTAATGCTAACTCTAACCCTGAACCCTAAACCTACCCGTAACCCTTAACACTAACCCTATCCGTGAACCTTAACCCTGACCCTAACCATTACCCGCAACCAAGCATTTAACCCTGACCCTACCCCTAATCCTTAATGATAACCCTAACACTAAACCCTAAACCTAAGCCCAACACTTATCCCTAATCCTATCCCTTAACCCTAACCATAAGCCTAACCCTAATGCTACCCCCTAAACCTAACCCTAGCCGTGACCAGTAAACCTAACCCTAACCTCTAACACAAACCATAGCACATAACTCTAACTCTAAAACTAACCCTAACCTAACCCTAACCTTAAACCCTAACTCTTAACCTTAACCCTAAGCGTTAACTCTCATGCTAACCTTTAATCCTAACCCTAATCCTAATCTTCAACCCTAAACCTAACACTTAACCCTAACCCTGTACCTAACCCTAACCCCTCATCTTAACCCTAACCGTAAACCTCAACCCTAAACCAAAGTGTAACCGTTAAACCTAAGAGTAACCTTTAACCCTAACCCTAATCCCTAACCCTAAGCCCTCACCCTAACACTAAACTTCATCCTTAACCCTAACCAGAATCCTAACCCTAAATCTAATTCTCAGACTTCTTGCTTTCTTAGAGTTTAGAAAGCCTGCAATCCTCCCATGCCATGCGTGAAAGGAGGATCTACCACTGTGTCCTGCATGAAACCCACGGGCCCATACCCAGAGTATGATAGAGTGGGTTCCCGGGTACAATCCCAGCCCCCTAAACTCCCCCCGCCTGCCTAATGCAGACAGGGCCCGTGCGCTAAGCATAAACAATACCTTTAACAGATAACCCTAACCCTGAACGTAACACCCAACCCTGTTCCTATTTCTCCCCTTAACACGTAAACCGCACCGTGCGCCTAACTTTAACCTCTTATCCTAACGTTAATGCATAACCCATTTCCTGAGAACAACCCCTATCCCATAATTCTAACCCTATCTCCTAGTCATCACTGTGACACCTAATCCCTAACCCTAATTCTAAACCGCTAACCCTAACCGTAACCCTACCTACAACCCTAACACTGACAGTAACCCTTACTTCTAACCCCAACGCTATGCCTAACAAAAACCCTAACACTTGACCCTAACCCCTAAGCCTTACCCTAACCCTTAACCCTAATCCTAATCCTAAACATTAAACCTAACCCTAGCTCTTAAAGATAACCCTGAACCTTGCCCTCACGACTAGACCTAACACTGACACTAACCTAACACCTAACCCTAACCAGAACCCCTAAAGCTAAGCCTGAACCCTATCCCTAACCCTAGCAGTAAACTTTAACCCTAAACCTAAGCCCAACCCGTAACCCTAATCCTATCCTTTTACCCTAAAACTAACCCCTAAACCTAACCCCTATACCTCACCCTAACTCTAACCCCAATCCTAATTCTAAATATACCCCTTCATAAAACACTAACTCCTAACGGCTAACCCTAACACTAACCAAAAACCCTAATCACTAATCCCTAACCCTAACGCTTAACCTTTACCCTAACCGTTAACCCTCACCCTAAATCTTAACACTGACCCTAACCTTAACCTTTAACTCTAAGCCTAACCCTTAACCCTACAGTAAGGAAGACCCTTAATGCTAATGGGATCCCTTTTCCGTAACCCGAACACTACAGCTAAAAATAACAGTAACCTTTCATCCTTAAACCTAACCCCTAACACTTATTTAACCCCAAACCCTAACCCTAATCCTAAGCATTAAACGTAACCCTATCTCTTAACCCTAACGCTAGCCCTTACCCGAACGCCTAGATCTAACCCTAAATCGAACCTACCGCCTAATCCTAACCTTAAGCCCTAATGCTAACTCTAACCCTGAACCCTAAACCTACCCGTAACCCTTAACACTAACCCTATCCGTAAACCTTAACCCTGACCCTAACCATTACCCGCACCCAGGCAATTAACCCTGACCCTACCCCTAGTCCTTAATGATAACCCTAACAATAAACCCTAACCCTAAGGCCAACACTTAACCGTAATCCTATCCCTTAACCCTAACCCT
>NW_027182924.1:232500-237500 GCF_041146395.1 Eulemur rufifrons
CATTAACACCTAACCCTAACCCTAACCCCTAACCCTAACCCTAACCCTAACCACGACCCCAACCCCCACCCTAACCCTAAACCTAAACCCTAACCTTGACCCTGACCCTGACCTGAGCCTAACCCCTAATCCTAACCCTAACCCCTAACCCTACCCCTACCCCTACCCCTACACTAACCCTAACCCTAACCCAACCCTAACCCTAACCCTAACCCAACCCTAACCCTAACCCTAACCCGAACCCCTAACCCTAACCCTAACCCCAATCCCAACCATAATCCTAACCCCCTAACCCTAACCCTAACCCCTAACCCTAACCCTAACCCCTAACCCTAACCCTAACCCCTAACCCCTGAACCTGACCCTTACCCTAATCCTAACCCCTAACCCTAACCCTAACCCTAACTCTAACACTGAACCCTAAACCTACCCGTAACCCTTAACACTAACCCTATCCGTGAACCTTAACCCTGACCCTAACCATTACGCGCACCCAAGCTTTTAACCCTGACCCTAACCCTAATCCTTAATGCTAACCCTAACACTAAACCCTAACCCTAAGCCCAACACTTATCCCTAATCCTATCCCTTAACCTTAACCTTAACCCTAATGCTACCCCATAAACGTAACCCTTACCGTGACCAGTAAACCTAACCCTAACCTCTAACACAAACCATAGCACAAAACTCTAACCCTAAAACTAATCCTAACCCTAACCCTAACCCTAAACCCTAACTGTTAACCTTAACCCTAAGCATTAACTCTCACGCTAACCTTTAATCCTAACCCTAATCCTAATCTTCAACCCTAAACCTAACACTTAACCCTAACCCTGTACGAAACACTAACACCTCATCTAAACCCTAACCGTAAACCTCAACCCTAAACCAAAGTGTAACCGTTAAACCTAAGACTAACCTTTAACCCTAACCCTAATCCCTAACCCTAAGCCCTCACCCTAACACTAAACTTCATCCTTAACCCTAACCGGAATACTAACCCTAAATCTAATTCTCAGACTTCTTCCTTTCTTAGAGTTTAGAAAGCCTGCAATCCTCCCATGCCATGCGTGAAAGGAGGCTCTACCACTGTGTCCTGCATGAAACCCACGGGCCCATACCCAGGGTATGATAGAGTGGTTTCCAGGGTACAATCCCAGCCCGCAAAACTCCCCCCGCCCGCCTAATGCAGACAGGGCCCGTGTGCTAAGCATAAACAATACCTTTAACAGATAACCCTAACCCTGAACATAACACCCAACCCTGTTCCTATTTCTCCCCTGAACACGTAAACCTCACCGTGCGCCTAACTTTAACCTCTTATCCTAACGTTAATGCATAACCCATTTCCTGTGAACAACCCCTATCCCATAATTCTAACCCTATCTCCTAGTCATCACTGTGACACCTAATCCCTAACCCTAATTCTAAACCGCTAACCCTAACCGTAACCCTACCTACAACCCTAACACTGACAGTAACCCTTACTTCTAAACCCAACGCTATGCCTAACAAAAACCCTAACCCTTGACCCTAACCCTTCACCCTAACCCCTAAGCCTTACCCTAACCCTTAACCCTAATCCTAATCCTAACCATTAAACCTAACCCTAGCTCTTAAAGCTAACCCTAAACCTTACCCTCACGACTAGACCTAACCCTGACACTAACCTAACACCTAACCCTAACCAGAACCCCTAAAGCTAACCCTGAACCCTATCCCTAACTCTAGCAGTAAACTTTAACCCTAAACCTAAGCCAAACCCGTAACCCTAATCCTATCCTTTTACCCTAAAACTAACCCCTAAACCTAACCCCTATACCTCACCCTAACTCTAACCCCAATCCTAATTCTAACCATACCCCTTCATAAAACACTAACTCCTAAACGCTAACCCTAACACTAACCAAAAACCCTAATCACTAATCCCTAACCCTAACGCTTAACCTTTACCCTAACCGTTAACCCTCACCCTAAATCTTAACACTGACCCTAACCTTAACCTTTAACTCTAAGCCTAACCCTTAACCCTACAGTAAGGAAGACCCTTAATGCTAATGGGATCCCTTATCCCTAACCCTAACACTACAGCTAAAAAGAACCCTAACCTTGGATCCTTAAACCTAACCCCTAACACTTACTTTAACCCCAAACCCTAACCCTAATCCTAAGCATTAAACCTAACCCTATCTCTTAACCCTAACGCTAGCCCTTACCCTAATGCCTAGATCTAACCCTAAATCGAACCTACCGCCTAATCCTAACCTTAAGCCCTAATGCTAACCCTAACCCTGAACCCTAAACCTACCCGTAACCCTTAACACTAACCCTATCCGTGAACCTTAACCCTGACCCTAACCATTACCCGCACCCAAGCATTTAACCCTGACCCTACCCCTAATCCTTAATGATAACCCTAACACTAAACCCTGACCCTACTCCCAACACTTAACCGTAATCCTGTCCCTTAACCCTAACCCTAATGCTAACCCCTAAACGTAACCCTCACCTTGACCAGTAAACCTAACCCTAACCTCTAACACAAACCATAGCACATAACTCTAACCCTAAAACGAACCCTAAACCTAACCCTAACCCCTAACTCTTAAGCTTAACCCTAAGCGTTAACTCTCACGCTAACCTTTAATCCTAACCCTAATCCTAATCTTCAACCCTAAACCTAACACTTAACCCTAAACCTGTACCAAACCCTAACCCCTCATCTTAACCCGAACCGTAAACCTCAACCCTAAAAAAAAGAGTAACCGTTAAACCTAAGAGTAACCTTTAACCCTAACCCTAAGCCCTAACCCTAAGCCCTCACCCTAACACTAAACTTCATCCTTAACCCTAACCATAATCCTAACCCTAAATCTAATTCTCAGACTTCTTGCTTTCTTAGAGTTTAGAAAGCCTGCAATCCTCCCATGCCATGCGTGAAAGGAGGCTCTACCACTGTGTCCTGCATGAAACCCACGGGCCCATACCCAGAGTATGATAGAGTGGGTTCCCGGGTACAATCCCAGCCCCCTAAACTCCCCCCGCCCGCCTAATGCAGACAGGGCCCGTGTGCTAAGCATAAACAATACCTTTAACAGATAACCCTAACCCTGAACGAAACACCCAACCCTGTTCCTATTTCTCCCATTAACACGTAAACCTCACCGTGCGCCTAACTTTAACCTCTTATCCTAACGTTAATGCATAACACATTTCCTGAGAACAACCCCTATCCCATAATTCTAACCCTATCTCCTAGTCATCACTGTGACACCTAATCCCTAACCCTAATTCTAAACCGCTAACCCTAACCGTAACCCTACCTACAACCCTAACACTGACAGTAACCCTTACTTCTAACCCCAACGCTATGCCTAATAAAAACCCTAACCCTTCACCCTAACCCCTAAGCCTTACCCTAACCCTTAACCCTAATCCTAATCCTAACCATTAAACCTAACCCTAGCTCTTAAAGCTAACCCTAAACCTTACCCTCACGACTAGACCTAACCCTGACACTAACCTAACACCTAACCCTAACCAGAACCCCTAAAGCTAACCCTGAACCCTATCCCTAACCCTAGCAGTAAACTTTAACCCTAAACCTAAGCCCAACCCGAAACCCTAATCCTATCCTTTTACCCTAAAACTAACCCCTAAACCTAACCCCTATACCTCACCCTAACTCTAACCCCAATCCTAATTCTAACCATACCCCTTCATAAAACACTAACTCCTAACCGCTAACCCTAACACTAACCAGAAACCCTAATCACTAATCCCTAACCCTAACGCTTAACCTTTACCCTAACCGTTAACCCTCACCCTAAATCTTAACACTGACCCTAACCTTAACCTTTAACTCTAAGCCTAACCCTTAACCCTACAGTAAGGAAGACCCTTAATGCTAATGGGATCCCTTATCCCTAACCCTAACACTACAGCTAAAAAGAACCCTAACCTTTGATCCTGAAACCTAATCCCTAACACTTACTTTAACCCCAAACCCTAACCCTAATCCTAAGCATTAAACCTAACCCTATCTCTTAACCCTAACGCTAGCCCTTACCCTAACGCCTAGATCTAACCCTAAATCTAACCTACCGCCTAATCCTAACCTTAAGCCCTAGTGCTAACTCTAACCCTGAACCTTAAACCTACCCGTAACCCTTAACACTAACCCTATCCGTGAACCTTAACCCTGACCCTAACCATTACCCGCACCCAAGCATTTAACCCTGACCCTACCCCTAATCCTTAATGATAACCGTAACACTAAACCCTAACCCTAAACCCAACACTTATCCCTAATCCTATCCCTTAACCCTAACCCTAATGCTAACCCCTAAACGTAACCCTCACCGTGACCAATAAACCTAACCCTAACCTCTAACACAAACCATAGCACTAAACTAACTGAAACTAACCCTATCCCTAACCCTAACCCTAAACCCTAACTCTTAACCTTAACCCTAAGCGTTAACTCTCACGCTAACCTTTAATCCTAACCCTAATCCTAATCTTCAACACTAAACCTAACACTTAACCCTAACCCTGTACCATAACCTAACCCCTCATCTTAACCCTAATCGTAAACCTCAACCCTAAACCAAAGTGTAACCGTTAAACCTAAGAGTAACCTTTAACCCTAACCCTAATACCTAAGCCTAAGCCCTCACCGTAACACTAAACTTCATCCTTAACCCTAACCATAATCCAACCCTAAATCTCATTCTCACATTTTTTGCTTTCTTAGAGTATAGAAAGCCTGCCATCCTCCCATGCCATGGGTGAAAGGAGGCTCTACCACTGTGTCCTGCATGAAACCCACGGGCCCATACCCAGAGTATGATAGAGTGGGTTCCCGGGTACAATCCCAGCCCCCAAAACTCCCCCCGACCGCCTAATGCAGACAGGGCCCGTTCGCTAAGCATAAACAATACCTTTAACAGATAACCCTAACCCTGAACATAACACCCAACCCTGTTCCTATTTCTCCC
>NW_027182924.1:242500-260000 GCF_041146395.1 Eulemur rufifrons
TGAACCTTAACCCTGACCCTATCCATTACCCGCACCCAAGCATTTAACCCTGACCCTAACACTAATCCTTAATGCTAACCCTAACTCTAAACCCTAACCCTAAGCCCAACACTTATCCCTAATCCTATCCCCTAACCCTAACCCTAAGCCTAACCCTAATGCTACCCCCTAAACGTAACCCTAACCGTGACCAGTAAACCTAACCTTAACCTCTAACACAAACCATAGCACATAACTCTAACCCTAAAACTAACCCTAACCCTAACCCTAACCCTAAACCCTAACTCTTAACCTTAACACTAAGAGTTAACTCTCACGCTAACCTTTCATCCTAACCCTAATCCTAATCTTCAACCCTAAACCTAACACTTAACCCTAACCCTGTACCAAACCCTAACCCCTCATCTTAACCCTAACCGTAAACCTCAACCCTAAACCAAAGTGTAACCGTTAAACCTAAGAGTAACCTTTAACTCTAACCCTAACCCCTAACCCTAAGCCCTCACCCTAACACTAAACTTCATCCTTAACCCTAACCATAATTCTAACCCTAAATCTAATTTTCAGACTTCTTGCTTTCTTAGAGTTTAGAAAGCCTGCAATCCTCCCATGCCATGCGTGAAAGGAGGCTCTACCACTGCGTCCTGCATGAAACCCACGGGCCCATACCCAGAGTATGATAGAGTGGGTTCCCGGGTACAATCCCAGCCCCCTAAACTCCCCCCGCCCGCCCAATGCAGACAGGGCCCGTGCACTAAGCATAAACAATACCTTTAACAGATAACCCTAACCCTGAACATAACACCCAACCCTGTTCCTATTTCTCCCCTTAACACGTAAACCTCACCGTGCGCCTAACTTTAACCTTTTATCCTAACGTTAATGCATAACCCATTTCCTGAGAACAACCCCTATCCCATAATTCTAACCCTATCTCCTAGTCATCACTGTGACACCTAATCCCTAACCCTAATTCTAAACCGCTAACCCTAACCGTAACCCTACCTACAACCCTGACACTGACAGTAACTCTTACTTCTAACCCCAACGCTATGCCTAACAAAAACCCTAACCCTTGACCCTAACCCTTCACCCTAACCCCTAAGCCTTACCCTAACCCTTAACCCTAATCCTAATCCTAACCATTAAACCTAACCCTAGCTCTTAAAGCTAACCCTAAACCTTACCCTCACGACTAGACCTAACCCTGACACTAACCTAACACCTAACCCTAACCAGAACCCCTAAAGCTAACCCTGAACCCTATCCCTAACCCTAGCAGTAAACTTTACCCCTAAACCTAAGCCCAACCCGTAACCCTAATCCTATCCTTTTACCCTAAAACTAACCCCTAAACCTAACCCCTATACCTCACCCTAACTCTAACCCCAATCCTAATTCTAACCATACCCCTTCATAAAACACTAACTCCTAACCGCTAACACTAACACTAACCAAAAACCCTAATCAGTAATCCCTAACCCTAACGCTTAACCTTTACCCTAACCGTTAACCCTCACCCTAAATCTTAACACTGACCGTAACCTTAACCTTTAACTCTAAGCCTAACCCTTAAGCCTACAGTAAGGAAGACCCTTAATGCTAATGGGATCCCTTATCCCTAACCCTAACACTACAGCTAAAAATAACCCTAGGCTTTGATCCTTAAACCTAACCCCTAACACTTACATTAACCCCAAACCCTAACCCTAATCCTAAGCATTAAACCTAACCCTATCTCTTAACCCTAACGCTAGCCCTTACCCTAACGCCTAGATCTAACCCTAAATCGAACCTACCGCCTAATCCTAACCTTAAGCCCTAATGCTAACTCTAACCCTGAACCCTAAACCTACCCGTAACCCTTAACACTACCCCTATCCGTGAACCTTAACCCTGACCCTAACCATTACCCGCACCCAAGCATTTAACCCTGACCCTTCCCCTAATCCTTAATGATAACCCTAACACTAAACCCTAACCCTAAGCCCAACACTTATCCCTAATCCTATCCCTTAACCCTAACCCTAACGCAAACCCCTAAACGTAACCCTAACCGTGACCAGTAAACCTAACCTTAACCTCTAACACAAACCATAGCACATAACTCTAACCCTAAAACTAAACCTAACCCCAACCCTAACCCTAAACCCTAACTCTTAACCTTAACCCTAAGCGTTCACTCTCAGGCTAACCTTTAATCCTAACCCTAATCCTAATCTTCAACCCTAAACCTAACACTTAACCCTAACCCTGTACCAAACCCTAACCCCTCATCTTAACCCTAATCGTAAACCTCAACCCTAAACCACAGTGTAACCGTTAAACCTAAGAGTAACCTTTAACTCTAACCCTAATCCCTAACCCTAAGCCCTCACCCTTACACTAAACTTCATCCTTAACCCTAACCATAATCCTAACCCTAAATCTCATTCTCAGACTTCTTACTTTCTTAGAGTTTAGAAAGCCTGCAATCCTCCCATGCCATGCGTGAAAGGAGGCTCTACCACTGTGTCCTGCATGAAACCCACGGGCCCATACCCAGAGTATGATAGAATGGGTTCCCGGGTACAATCCCAGCCCCCTAAACTCCCCCCGCCCGCCTAATGCAGACAGGGCCCGTGCGCTAAGCATAAACAAAACCTTTAACAGATAACCCTAACCCTGAACATAACACCCAAACCTGTTCCTATTTCTCCCCTTAACACGTAAACCTCACCGTGCGCCTAACTTTAACCTCTTATCCTAACGTTAATGCATAACCCATTTCCTGAGAACAACCCCTATCCCATAATTCTAACCCTATCTCCTAGTGATCACTGTGACACCTAATCCCTAACCCTAATTCTAAACCGCTAACCCTAACCGTAACCCTACCTACAACCCTAACACTGACAGTAAACCTTACTTCTAACCCCAACGCTATGCCTAACAAAAACCCTAACCCTGCACCCTAACCCCTAAGCCTTACCCTAACCCTTAACCCTAATCCTAATCCTAACCATTAAACCTAACCCTAGCTCTTAAAGATAACCCTGACCCTTGCCCTCACGACTAGACCTAACCCTGACACTAACCTAACACCTAACCCTAACCAGAACCCCTAAAGCTCACCCTGAACCCTATCCCTAACCCTAGCAGTAAACTTTAACCCTAAACCTAAGCCCAACCCGTAACCCTAATCCTATCCTTTTACCCTAAATCTAACCCCTATACCTCACCCTAACTCTAACCCCAATCCTAATTCTAACCATACCCCTTCATAAAACACTAACTCCTAACCGCTAACCCTAACACTAACCAAAAACCCTAATCACTAATCCCTAACCCTAACGCTTAACCTTTACCCTAACCGTTAACCCTCACCCTAAATCTTAACACTGACCCTAACCTTAACCTTTAACTCTAAGCCTAACCCTTAACCCTACAGTAAGGAAGACCCTTAATGCTAATGGGATCCCTGTTCCGTAACCCTAACACTACAGCTAAAAATAACAGTAACCTTTCATCCTTAAACCTAACCCCTAACACTTACTTTAACCCAAAACCCTAACCCTAATCCTAAGCATTAAACCTAACCCTATCTCTTAACCCTAACGCTAGCCCTTACCCGAACGCCTAGATCTAACCCTAAATCGAACCTACCGCCTAATCCTAACCTTAAGCCCTAATGCTAACTCTAACCCTGAACCTTAAACCTACCCGTAACCCTTAACACTAACCCTATCCGTGAACCTTAACCCTGACCCTAACCATTACCCGAACCCAGGCATTTAACCCTGACCCTACCCCTAGTCCTTAATGATAACCCTAACACTAAACCCTAACCCTAAGGCCAACACTTAACCGTAATCCTATCCCTTAACCCTAACCCTAACCCTAACCCTAATGCTAACCCCTAAACGTAACCCTAACCGTCACCAGTAAACCTAACCCTAACCTCTAACACAAACCATAGCACATAACTCTAACCCTAAAACGAACCCTAACCCTAAACCTAACCCTAAACCCTAACTCTTAACCTTAACCCTAAGCGTTAACTCTCACGCTATCCTATAATCCTAACCCTAATCCTAATCTTCAACCCTAAACCTTACACTTAACCCTAACCCTGTACCAAACCCTAACCCCTCATCTTAACCCTAACCGTAAACCGCAACCCTAAACCAAAGTGTAACCGTTAAACCTAAGAGTAACCTTTAACCCTAACCCTAATCCCTAACCCTAAGCCCTCACCCTAACACTAAACTTCATCCTTAACCCTAACCATAATCCTAACCCTAAATCTAATTCTCAGACTTCTTGCTTTCTTAGAGTTTAGAAAGCCTGCAATCCTCCCATGCCATGCGTGAAAGGAGGCTCTACCACTGTGTCCTGTATGAAACCCACGGACCCATATCCAGAGTATGATAGAGTGGGTTCCCGGGTACAATCCCAGCCCCCAAAACTCCCCCCCGCCCGCCTAATGCAGACAGGGCCCGTTCGCTAAGCATAAACAATACCTTTAACAGATAACCCTAACCCTGAACATAACACCCAACCCTGTTCCTATTTCTCCCCTTAACACGTAAAATTAACCGTGCGCCTAACTTTAACCTCTTATCCTAACGTTAATGCATAACCCATTTCCTGAGAACAACCCCTATCCCATATTTCTAACCCTATCTCCTAGTCATCACTGTGACACCTAATCCCTAACCCTAATTCCAAACCGCTAACCCTAACCGTAACCCTACCTACAACCCTAACACTGACAGTAACCCTTACTTCTAACCCCAACGCTATGCCTAACAAATACCCTAACCCTTGACCCTAACCCTTCACCCTAACCCCTAAGACTTACCCTAACCCTTAACCCTAATCCTAATCCTAACCATTAAACATAACCCTAGCTCTTAAAGCTAACCCTAAACCTTACCCTCACTACTAGACCTAACCCTGACACTAACCTAACACTTAACCCTCACCAGAACCCCTAAAGCTAACCCTGAATCCTATCCCTAACCCTAGCAGTAAACTTCAACCCTAAACCTAAGCTCAACCCGTAACCCTAATCCTATCCTTTTACCCTAAAACTAACCCCTAAACCTAACCCCTATACCTCACCCTAACTCTAACCCCAATCCTAATTCTAACCATACCCCTTCAGAAAACACTAACCGCTAACCTAACACTAACCAAAAACCCTAATCAGTAATCCCTAACCCTGACACTTAACCTTTACACTAACCGTTAACCCTCACCCTAAATCTTAACACTGACCCTAACCTGAACCTTTAACTCTAAGCCTAACCCTTAAGCCTACAGTAAGGAAGACCCTTAATGCTAATGGGATCCCTTATCCCTAACCCTAACACTACAGCTAAAAATAACCCTAACCTTGGATCCTTAAACCTAACCCCTAACACTTACTTTAACCCCAAACCCTAACCCTAATCCTAAGCATTAAACCTAACCCTATCTCTCAACCCTAACGCTAGCCCTTACCCTAACGCCTAGATCTAACCCTAAATCGAACCTACCGCCTAATCCTAACCTTAAGCCCTAATGCTAACTCTAACCCTGAACCCTAAACCTACCCGTAACCCTTAACACTAACCCTATCCGTGAACCTTAACCCTGACACTAACCATTACCCGCACCCAAGCATTTAACCCTGACCCTACCCCTAATCCTTAATGATAACACTAACACTAAACCCTAACCCTAAGCCCAACACTTAACCCTAATCCTATCCCTTAACCCTAACCCTAACGCAAACCCCTAAACGTAACCCTAACCGTGACCAGTAAACCTAACCTTAACCTCTAACACAAACCAAAGCACATAACTCTAACCCTAAAACTAACCCTAACCCTAACCCTAACCCTAAACCCTAACTCTTAACCTTAACCCTAAGCGTTAACTCTCACGCTAACCTTTAATCCTAACCCTAATCCTAATCTTCAACCCTAAACCTAACACTTAACCCTAACCCTGTACCAAACACTAACCCCTCATCTAAACCCTAACCGTAAACCTCAACCCTAAACCAAAGTGTAACCGTTAAACCTAAGACTAACCTTTAACCCTAACCCTAATCCCTAACCCTAAGCCCTCACCCTAACACTAAACTTCATCCTTAACCCTAACCAGAATCCTAACCCTAAATCTAATTCTCAGACTTCTTGCTTTCTTAGAGTTTAGAAAGCCTGCAATCCTCCCATGCCATGCGTGAAAGGAGGCTCTACCACTGTGTCCTGCATGAAACCCACGGGCCCATACCCAGGGTATGATAGAGTGGTTTCCAGGGTACAATCCCAGCCCGCAAAACTCCCCCCGCCCGCCTAATGCAGACAGGGCCCGTGTGCTAAGCATAAACAATACCTTTAACACATAACCCTAACCCAGAACATAACACCCAACCCTGTTCCTATTTCTCCCCTTAACACGTAAACCTCACCGTGCGCCTAACTTTAACCTCTTATCCTAACGTTAATGTATAACCCATTTCCTGTGAACAACCCCTATCCCATAATTCTAACCCTATCTCCTAGTCATCACTGTGACACCTAATCCCTAACCCTAATTCTAAACCGCTAACCCTAACCGTAACCCTACCTACAACCCTAACACTGACAGTAACCCTTACTTCTAACCCCAACGCTATGCCTAACAAAAACCCTAACCCTTGACCCTATCCCTTCACCCTAACCCCTAAGCCTTACCCTAACCCTTAACCCTAATCCTAATCCTAACCATTAAACCTAACCCTAGCTCTTAAAGCTAACCCTAAACCTTACCCTCACGACTAGACCTAACCCTGACACTAACCTAACACCTAACCCTAACCAGAACCCCTAAAGCTAACCCTGAACCCTATCCCTAACTCTAGCAGTAAACTTTAACCCTAAACCTAAGCCCAACCCGTAACCCTAATCCTATCCTTTTACCCTAAAACTAACCCCTAAACCTAACCCCTATACCTCACCCTAACTCTAACCCCAATTTTAATTCTAACCATACACCTTCATAAAACACTAACTCCTAATCGCTAACACTAACACTAACCAAAATCCCTAATCACTAATCCCTAACCCTAACGCTTAACCTTTATCCTAAGTGTTAACCCTCACCCTAAATCTTTTTTTTTTTTTTATTATATATATATATTTTTTCAATTTAGTTTTACAGAATCAAAGAGTCTAACAGTATATCTTGTTAGATACAGTATGTCCTCATAATGTATACATTATTTCTTGTACAATGATATGAAATAATATGGGAAATATTCATGATAAATTATTAAGTGAACAGTGCAAGTTAAAAACAATAGTTTCATATTTTTTTCCCCACCCCCCCTTTCCCGAGTCAGCACCTTCAAGTGTTACCACTCCCCAAACGGTGTGCAATGCACTCATTGTGTAGGCATACCCCCATCCCCTCCCCCACCCCCCACCTCAGTCTGATGTCCAATTGGTGTCATTCCCAGATTTGTATTTAGGTGATGATCAGGGAAACCAATTTTCTGGTGAGTACATGTGATGCTTGTTTTTCCATTCTTGGGATACTTCACTTAATATAATGGGTTCCAACTCTCTCCAGGAGAACCATAGAGATGTCGTATCTTCATCATTCCTTATAGCTGAGTAATATTCCATGGTATACATATACCACAGCTTACTAATCCAATCATGTATTGATGGGCATTTGGGTTGTTTCCACATCTTTGCTATTGCGAATTGTGCTGCTATAAACATTTGGGTACACGTACCTTTGTTATAGAATGATCTTTTTTCCTTTGGGTATATGCCCAGTAATGGGATTGCTGGGTCAAATGGAAGGTCTACTTGAATCTGTTTAAGATACCTCCATAATGCTTTCCACAGGGGTTGCACTAGTTTGCAGTCCCACCAGCAGTGTATTAGTGTTCCTGTCTCTCCACACCCACGCCAACATGTGTTGTTTTGGGTTTTTTTGATAAAGGCCATTCTCACTGGGGTTAAGTGATATCTCATTGTGGTTTTGATTTGCATTTCCCTGATGATTAGAGATGTTGAACACTTTTTCATATGTTTGTTAGCCATTTTTATATCTTCTTTTGAAAAATTTCTATTCATGTCCTTTGCCCACTTTTTGATAGGGTTGCTTGATTTTTTCTTGCTGATTTTCCTGAGTTCTAAATAGATTCTTGTTATCAGTCCTTTATCTGATGTGTAGTATGCAAAAATTTTTTCCCATTCTGTAGGTGGTCTGTTTATTCTCTGGACTGTTTCTTTGGCTGTGCAGAAGCTTTTTAGTTTAATCATGTCCCATTCATTTATTTTTGTTGCTGCTGTGATTGCCTTGGGGGTCTTCTTCATAAATTCTCTGCCTAGGCCAATGTCTGTAAGAGTCTTTCCTACATTTTCTTCTAGAATTCTGATTGTATCACGCCTAAGGTTTAAGTCTGTTATCCACCGTGATTTGATTTTTGTGAGAGGTGAAAGCTGTGGGTCCTGTTTCATTCTTCTGCAAGTGGCTAACCAATTCTCCCAGCACCATTTGTTGAATAGGGATTCTTGTCCCCGGAGTATATTCTTTCCCGCTTTGTCAAAAATTAGGTGACTATATGAGGATGGTTCTATATTTGGATTTTCTGTTGTGTTCCACTGGTCTGTGTCCCTGCACTTGTGCCAATACCAGGCTGTTTTAAGAACCACGGCCTTGTAATATAGTTTGAGGTCTGGCAAATTAATACCTCCCATTTTGTTTTTATTGCTTAAAATTGCTTTTGCTATACGGGGTCTTCTTTGATTCCATACAAATTGTATAATTATTTTCTCTATGTCTGTAAAGAATGATGTTGGTAATTTAATAGGGATTGCATTGAATTTGTAGATCACTTTGGGTAGTATAGACATTTTAACAATGTTGATTCTTCCGATCCACGAGCATGGTATATTTTTCCATCTATTTGCAAGTTCTGCTATTTCTTTTCTCAGTGTTTCATAGTTTTCCTTATAGAGGTCCTTTACCTCTTTAGTTAGATATATACCTAGATATTTTATTTTCTTTGTTGCTATTTTGAAGGGTATTGAGTCTTTAATTTGGTTTTCCGATTGACTGTTATTGGCATATATAAATGCCTCTGATTTGTGTATATTAATTTTGTAGCCTGAGACTTTGCTGTATTCGTTAATCAATTCCAGGAGTCTCTTGGTTGAATCCTGGGGGTTTTCCAGATATAACATCATATCATCAGCAAAAAGTGAGAGTTTGATCTCTTCCTTCCCTATTTGGACTCCCTTGATTTTGCTCTCTTGCCTGATAGCTCTCGCAAGGACTTCCAATACTATGTTGAAAAGTAATGGAGACAATGGGCAGCCCTGTCTGGTTCCAGTTCTAAGTGGGAGTGCTTTCAGTTTTTCCCCATTCAGTATGATGTTGGCTGTGGGTTTGTCATATATGGCTTGTATCATTTTTAGGTAGGTTCCATCAATGCCTATTTTGTTAAGCGTTTTTATCATAAAAGGGTGTTGAATTTTGTCAAATGCTTTTTCTGCATCTAATGAGAGTATCATATGATTTTTGTTTTTGCTTCTATTTATGTGGTGAATTACATTTATAGATTTACGTATGTTGAACCACCCCTGCATCTCGGGGATGAAGCCCACTTGGTCGTGGTGGATTACTTTTTTGATAAGTACTTGGATTCGATTTGCTAGTATTTTATTGAAAATTTTTGCATCTATATTCATGAGGGAAATTGGTCTGTAGTTCTCTATTTTTGTTGAGTCCTTTCCAGGCTTTGGTATTAATGTTATATTGGCTTGGTAGAACGTGTTGGGGAGAACTCCATCCTTCTCAATATTGGAGAATAGTTTATGTAGGATGGGCACCAGTTCTTCTTTGTATGTATGGTAAAATTCAGGTGTGAACCCATCTGGACCAGGGCTTTTCTTTTTGGGAAGGTTTTTTATTGCTGTTTCGATTTCAGTTCTTGATATTGGTCTGTTCAGGTACTCTATTTCTTCCTGGTTGAGCCTGGGAAGACTATGTGTCTCTAAAAATTTGTCCATTTCCTCCACGTTCTCCAGTTTGTGTGCATAAAGATTTTTGTAGAATTCATAGATGATATCTTGTATCTCTGTAGCATCGGTTGTGATTTCTCCTTTCATGTTCCTAATGGAGGTTATTAGAGATTTTACTTTTGAGCTCTTGGTTAGTCTAGCCAGAGGTGTGTCTATTTTGTTTATCTTTTCAAAGAACCAACTTTTTGTTTTATTAATTTCCCTTATAGTTTCTTTGTTGTCCTTTTCATTTAGTTCTGATTTGATCTTAGTAATTTCTCGCCTTCTGCTGGGTTTGGGATCGTTCTGTTCTTCTTTCTCCAGCTCTTTGAGTCTATTCGTTAGGTTGTCTATTTGCATGTTTTCTGTCTTTTTGATATAGGCATTTATGGATATGAATTTTCCTCTCAGGACTGCTTTAGCTGCATCCCATAGATTTTGATAAGTTGTATCTCCATTGTCATTTAATTCAAAGAAATTTTTGATTTCCATCTTGATTTCTTCTTTTATAGAATAATTATTCAGGAGAAGGTTATTTAGCTTCCATAACTTTGAGTAAGAGTGAGGGTTTCTGTTTGTGATCATTGTTACTTTTATTCCGCTGTGATCTGAGAAGATGCATGGTATAATTTCTATTTTTTTGAATTTTTGAAGACATGGTTTATGTCCTAAGACATGGTCAATCTTAGAGAATGTCCTGTGAGCTGATGAGAAGAATGTATATTCTGTGGACTTTGGGTAGAATGTCCTATAGATGTCAGCCATGCCCATTTGTTCTAGCATTCTATTTAGGTCCATTATGTCTTTGTTTATTTTCTGTTTAGAGGATCTGTCCTGTACTGTCAGTGGGGTGTTAAAGTCTCCAGCTATTACAGTATTATTATCTATCATCTGGTTCAGATCTAGTAGGGTTTGCTTTATGAATCTAGGTGCACCTAGGTTGGGTGCATATATATTGAGTATAGTCATGGCTTCTTGTTGAATTGTGCCCTTGACCAGTATGTAGTAGCCATTTTTGTCTTTTATTATTTTTGTTGGTTTGAAAGCTAAGTTATTGGAAATTAAGATTGCCACACCAGCTTTCTTTTCGTTACCGTTTGCTTGAAATACCGATTTCCATCCTTTTACTTTCAGTCTAAATGCATCTTTGCTCGTTAGGTGGGTTTCTTGGAGACAGCAGATACTTGGCTTGTGCTTTTTTATCCGTTGGGACAGTCTATGTCTCTTGAGCGGGGAATTCAAGCCATTCACATTTATTGAGAAAACTGATAAGTGAGACGGTTTTTTGTTCAGCTTGTTGGGTAGAACTTCATTGCAATGTTTTCTCTCCTGAGCCATTGTGGTATCTGGAATTTGATCTTTAGCTCTTGAGTAGTTTTACATTCGTGGATCTTTCTTGTGCTGGTCCGTGTGTAACTCTCTTTTGAGTACTTCTTGCAGGGCTGGTCTTGTCTTGGTGAATTCCCTCAACCTTTGTTTATCTGAGAATGTCTTGATTTCTCCTTCGTATAGAAAACTTAACTTAGCTGGGTACAAGATTCTAGGCTGGGCATTATTCTGTTTCAGAAGCGTGAAAATGGGGCCCCAAGCTCTTCTTGCTTGTAAGGTTTCAGCTGAGAAATCTGGCGTAATTCTGATGGGTTTTCCTTTGTAAGTTACCTGTTTCTTTCTCCTTACAGCTCGGAGAAGTGACTCTTTAGTGGATATTTTGGTCAGCCTGATGACTACGTGGCGTGGTGTTTTCCTATTTGCTATGAATCTCCCAGGGGTCCTTTGAGCTTCTTGAATCTGTATGTCTAGAGTATTGGCAAGGCCTGGAAAATTTTCCTCGATTATGTCTTCAAATAGCTTGTCCAACCCTTGCTTATTGTCTTCTTCACCCTCAGGGATGCCAATAACTCTCAAGTTAGGTTTCTTCACATAATCCCACATTTCTTGAAGACTCAGATCATTTCTCTTACTTTTTTGATCTATCTCTGTGACTGACTTATTTAGTTGAAAGGAGTTATCTTCAATTTCTGAAATTCTTTCCTCTGTTTGATCTACCCTGCTTTTGAGACTTTCCACAGTGTTTTGTAGCTCTCTGAGTGAATTCTTCATTTCTAGGAGTTCAGTTTGGTTTTTCTTCAATATTTCAATTTCTTTAGTGAATTTTTCCTCCAAATCCTGAATTTTTTTTGCATTTTCCTTGTGTTGTCTGTCCATTGATTCTTGTATATTATTTAGCTTGTTTATGATCCATAATTGGAATTCTTCCTGTGACATGTTGGTGTTTTGAGTCTGGTTTGTGTCAAATGGTTGAGAGCCGGTATTTCTCTTTGGGGGTGAGCTTTCTGTTTGATTCTTTGTGCTTCCTGTGTTTTTTCGCTGGGCCCTTCCCATCTAGATTAATCGTTGGATCTTTACTTATAGATTTAGTCTGGTTAACAGCACTCTCTGTGCTCTATTCTTAGGCTGTGGAGTAGTCTAGGTATATTGCTTCCTTTGGCAAGAGGGAAGACTGTTGTGAGTTGATTAGAAATTTTTCTATTTCAGTTGGGGGACTGCTTCTGATGGGTCCAATCCTAGAGGATTGGAGTGATCCAAGACTGCTTTGGTGAGTTAGGACACTGTGTTGTAGTCTTTCAGAGGGCAGGCAGGGTCCACACTAGTAGTGGGCCAAAATTCTCTTTGTTTGTTTGTTTCCCTTTGGTTCTTCCTCTATAGGGGTGGTTTCTGTCTCTATCTGCAGGAAAAATACTAGTTGTGGGGAGTGGATGGTGCCCTCGCTCGCTCAGCGCCCCATTTGCCGCAACTCCCACAGGCAAAAGTCTGCCTTGGCCCAATGTCCCCAGGGACCAGGCTCCACACTCTCGCTTCTGGAGAAGTAGTCAATGTTTAGACGTGGGTGGGGACCCTATATAAGGTCTGTGGACCTGGGGAGGGGGCCGTCCAGGGAGACTCTTGGCACCCTATTGCTCCGCAGTGACTTGGCTGTGGGCCCCAAGATGGCTATTGCGCGCCCGTAGATCGCCGGCGTTGGGAGTGACTACTCAGGTTCCGGTATGTACCAGAGCCAGGGGCCTGGCCCGTTCCCAAGCTCAGCGTGGGTTCCCAGTTAGAAGGCAAAAAGAGAGAAGAAATAAGGAAAAAGAAAAAAGAAAAGAAAAGAAAAGAAAAGAAGTGAAAAGAAAGAACAGAAGGAGAAGAAAAGGAAAGAGAAAAGAAAAGGAGAAGAGAAGAGGAAAAAAAGAAAAAAAAATAAAAATAAAAAAATAAAAAAATAAAAAATAAAAAAAATAAAAATAAAAAAAAAGAAACAAAGACAAAAACAAAAACTAAACTAACAAATAACACAAAGAGACCTAACCCAGAAACAGCGAAAACACAAACACAAAAGAACAAAAACAGAGCTACACAACACCACAACGCATCACTAAACGAAGGGATACACAATTCTGAAGTATACAGTTCAGCGGCTCAATGATCGTGTTTTTGCGCCTTAGCGCAGCTCCGCCCCTTCACGCCCGCTCCATTGGTTCTGGAGCGGCAACTCAGTGTTTATTTTACGTCTTAGCGCAGCTCCGCCCCTTCACGCCGGCTCCGTTGGTTCCGGAGCGGCAACTCAGTGTTTATTTTACGTCTTAGAGCAGCTCCGCCCCTTCACGCCGGCTCCATTGGTTCCGGAGCGGCAACTCAGTGTTTATTTTAAGTCTTAGCGCAGCTCCGCCCCTTCACGCCGGCTCCGTTGGTTCCGGAGCGGCAACTCAGTGTTTATTTTAAGTCTTAGCGCAGCTCCGCCCCTTCACGCCGAGTGCCGCCGGCGGAGATGGCGCGGGCCCAGAGACCAGCGGGGGGCGCCGGGGAGAGAGAGCTGCTGGGCACCTTATGGCTCCCGAGCGGTTCCGACTTTGCTTTCAAGATGGCGCCCGCAGCGCTCCGGGGTCGGAGGGGGACCGGCTCCCCGGCAGGCAGAGACCAGGGACCGCCGCTGCCGGGGGGTTTGGCGGGCAAAGCCGCCGGGGGCCACCGGCTGAAGAACCACCGACAAAAGTAGCGCAGAGGTACAGCGCAATTCGCTGATCGGGGATTGATCGTGCCCCTCCCCCCTGGCACAGGTCCGTCCCTTCTCGCTAAGGACTGTCTCAGCCGAGACTTCCCAGGTTCCAAGCTATTCTCCCGAAAAAGCCTCCTGTCTGCAATGCCCTACGTCTCGCTCGGAGATTCTGCTCTGGCTTGCGAGGGGGTCTCCAAGCAATTGGGGGTGGAGGTCAGTGAGGAGCGCAAGCCGCTTTTCCCAAAGACTGCCCCCGCCCCACCTGGGGGCGGGCGCAGCCACCTGCGCTCCGCTGGCTACTGTCTGTTCCGCGCCTTCCGCAGAGTTCCGCGATCTAAATTTCTGTTCACCTCAGACCTCACTTGCTCTGTTTGTCCCACGCTGATTCTCCGTGGATTCACACCGCTGTTCCTGTGTGGGAGGGGTCCTCTAGCGTTGTGGCAGGTCTGGATCCACGGTTCGTCGCCGGAGCGCAGATCCGAGCAGTCACCGCCACTCCGCCATCTTCAAGAATCGGTTCCCTCACCCTAAATCTTAACACTGACCCTAACCTGAACCTTTAACTCTAAGCCTAACCCTTAACCCTACAGTAAGGAAGACCCTTAATGCTAATGGGATCCCTTATCCCTAACCCTAACACTACAGCTAAAAATAACCCTAACCTTTGATCCTGAAACCTAACCCCTAACACTTACTTTAACCCCAAACCCTAACCCTAATCCTAAGCATTAAACCTAACCCTATCTCTTAACCCTAACGCTAGCCCTTACCCTAACGCCTAGATCTAACCCTAAATCTAACCTACCGCCTAATCCTAACCTTAAGCTCTAATGCTAACTCTAACCCTGAACCCTAAACCTACCCGTAACCCTTAACACTAACCCTATCCGTGAACCTTAACCCTGACCCTAACCATTACCCGCAACCAAGCATTTAACCCTGACCCTACCCCTAATCCTTAATGATAACCCTAACACTAAACCCTAAACCTAAGCCCAACACTTATCCCTAATCCTATCCCTTAACCCTAACCATAAGCCTAACCCTAATGCTACCCCCTAAAGCTAACCCTAGCCGTGACCAGTAAACCTAACCCTAACCTCTAACACAAACCATAGCACATAACTCTAACTCTAAAACTAACCCTAACCTAACCCTAACCTTAAACCCTAACTCTTAACCTTAACCCTAAGCGTTAACTCTCATGCTAACCTTTAATCCTAACCCTAATCCTAATCTTCAACCCTAAACCTAACACTTAACCCTAACCCTGTACCTAACCCTAACCCCTCATCTTAACCCTAACCGTAAACCTCAACCCTAAACCAAAGTGTAACCGTTAAACCTAAGAGTAACCTTTAACCCTAACCCTAATCCCTAACCCTAAGCCCTCACCCTAACACTAAACTTCATCCTTAACCCTAACCAGAATCCTAACCCTAAATCTAATTCTCAGACTTCTTGCTTTCTTAGAGTTTAGAAAGCCTGCAATCCTCCCATGCCATGCGTGAAAGGAGGCTCTACCACTGTGTCCTGCATGAAACCCACGGGCCCATACCCAGAGTATGATAGAGTGGGTTCCCGGGTACAATCCCAGCCCCCTAAACTCCCCCCGCCTGCCTAATGCAGACAGGGCCCGTGCGCTAAGCATAAACAATACCTTTAACAGATAACCCTAACCCTGAACGTAACACCCAACCCTGTTCCTATTTCTCCCCTTAACACGTAAACCGCACCGTGCGCCTAACTTTAACCTCTTATCCTAACGTTAATGCATAACCCATTTCCTGAGAACAACCCCTATCCCATAATTCTAACCCTATCTCCTAGTCATCACTGTGACACCTAATCCCTAACCCTAATTCTAAACCGCTAACCCTAACCGTAACCCTACCTACAACCCTAACACTGACAGTAACCCTTACTTCTAACCCCAACGCTATGCCTAACAAAAACCCTAACACTTGACCCTAACCCCTAAGCCTTACCCTAACCCTTAACCCTAATCCTAATCCTAAACATTAAACCTAACCCTAGCTCTTAAAGATAACCCTGAACCTTGCCCTCACGACTAGACCTAACACTGACACTAACCTAACACCTAACCCTAACCAGAACCCCTAAAGCTAAGCCTGAACCCTATCCCTAACCCTAGCAGTAAACTTTAACCCTAAACCTAAGCCCAACCCGTAACCCTAATCCTATCCTTTTACCCTAAAACTAACCCCTAAACCTAACCCCTATACCTCACCCTAACTCTAACCCCAATCCTAATTCTAAATATACCCCTTCATAAAACACTAACTCCTAACGGCTAACCCTAACACTAACCAAAAACCCTAATCACTAATCCCTAACCCTAACGCTTAACCTTTACCCTAACCGTTAACCCTCACCCTAAATCTTAACACTGACCCTAACCTTAACCTTTAACTCTAAGCCTAACCCTTAACCCTACAGTAAGGAAGACCCTTAATGCTAATGGGATCCCTTTTCCGTAACCCGAACACTACAGCTAAAAATAACAGTAACCTTTCATCCTTAAACCTAACCCCTAACACTTATTTAACCCCAAACCCTAACCCTAATCCTAAGCATTAAACGTAACCCTATCTCTTAACCCTAACGCTAGCCCTTACCCGAACGCCTAGATCTAACCCTAAATCGAACCTACCGCCTAATCCTAACCTTAAGCCCTAATGCTAACTCTAACCCTGAACCCTAAACCTACCCGTAACCCTTAACACTAACCCTATCCGTAAACCTTAACCCTGACCCTAACCATTACCCGCACCCAGGCAATTAACCCTGACCCTACCCCTAGTCCTTAATGATAACCCTAACAATAAACCCTAACCCTAAGGCCAACACTTAACCGTAATCCTATCCCTTAACCCTAACCCTAACCCTAACCCTAATGCTAACCCCTAAACGTAACCCTAACCGTCACAGGTAAACCTAACCCTAACCTCTAACACAAATCATAGCACATAACTCTAACCCTAAAACTAACCCTAGCCCTAAACCTAACCCTAAACCCTAACTCTTAACCTTAACCCTAAGCGTTAACTCTCACGCTATCCTATAATCCTAACCCTAATCCTAATCTTCAACCCTAAACCTTACACTTAACCCTAACCCTGTACCAAACCCTAACCCCTCATCTTAACCCTAACCGTAAACCTCAACCCTAAACCAAAGTGTAACCGTTAAACCTAAGAGTAACCTTTAACACTAACCCTAATCCCTAACCCTAAGCCCTCACCCTAACACTAAAGTTCATCCTTAACCCTAACCATAATCCTAACCCTAAATCTAATTCTCAGACTTCTTGCTTTCTTAGAGTTTAGAAAGCCTGCAATCCTCCCATGCCATGCGTGAAAGGAGGCTCTACCACTGTGTCCTGTATGAAACCCACGGACCCATACCCAGA
>NW_027182924.1:275000-282500 GCF_041146395.1 Eulemur rufifrons
CTCACCCTAACACTAAACTTCATCCTTAACCCTAACCATAATCCTAACCCTAAATCTAATTCTCAGACTTCTTGCTTTCTTAGAGTTTAGAAAGCCTGGAATCCTCCCATGCCATGCGTGAAAGGAGGCTCTACCACTGTGTCCTGCATGAAACCCACGGGCCCATACCCAGAGTATGATAGAGTGGGTTCCCGGGTACAATCCCAGCCCCCTAAACTCCCCCCGCCCGCCTAATGCAGACAGGGCCCGTGCGCTAAGCATAAACAATACCTTTAACAGATAACCCTAACCCTGAACATAACACCCAACCCTGTTCCTATTTCTCCCCTTAACACGTAAACCTCACCCGTGCGCCTAACTTTAACCTCTTATCCTAACGTTAATGCATAACCCATTTCCTGAGAACAACCCCTATCCCATAATTCTAACCCTATCTCCTAGTCATCACTGTGACACCTAATCCCTAACCCTAATTCTAAACCGCTAACCCTAACCGTAACCCTACCTACAACCCTAACACTGACAGTAAACCTTACTTCTAACCCCAACGCTACGCCTAACAAACACCCTAACCCTTGACCCTAACCCTTCACCCTAACCCCTAAGCCTTACCCTAACCCTTAACCCTAATCCTAATCCTAACCATTAAACCTAACCCTAGCTCTTAAAGCTAACCCTAAACCTTACCCTCACGACTAGACCTAACCCTGACACTAACCTAACACCTAACCCTAACCAGAACCCCTAAAGCTAACCCTGAACCCTATCCCTAACCCTAGCAGTAAATTTTAACCCTAAACCTAAGCCCAACCCGTAACCCTAATCCTATCCTTTTACCCTAAAACTAACCCCTAAACCTAACCCCTATAACTCACCCTAACTCTAACCCCAATCCTAATTCTAACCATACCCCTTCATAAAACACTAACTCCTAACCGGTAACCCTAACACTAACCAAAAACCCTAATCACTAATCCCTAACCCTAACGCTTAACGTTTACCCTAACCGTTAACCCTCACCCTAAATCTTAACACTGACCCTAACCTTAACCTTTAACTCTAAGCCTAACCCTTAACCCTACAGTAAGGAAGACCCTTAATGCTAATGGGATCCCTTATCCCTAACCCTAACACTACAGCTAAAAATAACCCTAACCTTTGATCCTTAAAACTAAGCCCTAACACTTTCTTTAACCCCAAACCCTAACCCTAAACTTAAGCATTAAACCTAACCCTATCTCTTAACCCTAACGCTAGCCCTTACCCTAACGCCTAGATCTAACCCTAAATCTAACCTACCGCCTAATCCTAACCTTAAGCCCTAATGCTAACACTAACCCTGAACCCGAAACCTAACCGTAACCCTTAACACTAACCCTATCCGTGAACCTTAACCCTGACCCTAACCATTACCCGCACCCAAGCATTTAACCCTGACCCTAACCCTAATCCTTAATGCTAACCCTAACACTAAACCCTAAGCCTACGCCCAACACTTAACCCTAATCCTATCCCTTAACCCTAACCCTAACCCTAACCCTAATGCTAACCCCTAAACGTAACCCTAACCATGACCAGTAAACCTAACCCTAACCTCTAACACAAACCATAGCACTTAACTCTAACCCTAAAACTAACCCTAACCCTAACCCTAAACCCTAACTCTTAACCTTAACCCTAAGCGTTAACTCTCACGCTAACCTTTAATCCTAACCCTAATCCTAATCTTCAACCCTAAACCTAACACTTAACCCTAACCCTGTACCAAACCCTAACCCCTCATCTTAACCCTAACCGTAAACCTCAACCCTAAATTAAAGCGTAACCGTTAAACCTAAGAGTAACCTTTAACCCTAACCCTAATCCCTAACCCTAAGCCCTCACCCTAACACTAAACTTCATCCTTAACCCTAACCAGAACCCTAACCCTAAATCTAATTCTCAGACTTCTTGCTTTCTTAGAGTTTAGAAAGCCTGCAATCCTCCCATGCCATGCGTGAAAGGAGGCTCTACCACTGTGTCCTGCATGAAACCCACGGGCCCATACCGAGAGTATGATAGAGTGGGTTCCCGGGTACAATCCCAGCCCCCTAAACTCCCCCCGCCCGCCTAATGCAGACAGGGCCCGTGCGCTAAGCATAAACAATACCTTTAACAGATAACCCTAACCCTGAACGTAACACCCAACTCTGTTCCTATTTCTGCCCTTAACACGTAAACCTCACCGTGCGCCTAACTTTAACCTCTTATCCTAACGTTAATGAATTACCCATTTCCTGAGAACAACCCCATCCCATAATTCTAACCCTATCTCCTAGTAATCACTGTGACACCTAATCCCTATCCCTAATTCTAAACCGCTAACCCTAACCGTAACCCTACCTACAACCCTAACACTGACAGTAACCCTTTCTTCTAACCCCAACGCTATGCCTAACAAAAACCCTAACCCTTGACTCTAACTCTTCACCCTAACCCCTAAGCCCTACCCTAACCGTTAACCCTAATCCTAATCCTAACCATTAAACCTAACCCTAGCTCTTAAAGCTAACCCTAAACCTTACCCTCACGACTAGACCTAACCCTGACACTATCCTAACACCTAACCCTAACCAGAACCCCTAAAGCTAACCCTGAACCCTATCCCTAACTCCAGCCGTAAACTTTAACCCTAAACCTAAGCCCAACCCGTAACCCTAATCCTATCCTTTTACCCTAAAACTAACTCCTAAACCTAACCCCTATACCTCACCCTAACTCTAACCCCAATCATAATTCTAACCATACCCCTTCATAAAACACTAACTCCTAACCGCTAACCCTAACACTAACCAAAAACCCTAATCACTAATCCCTAACCCTAACGCTTAACCTTTACCATAACCGTTAACCCTCACCCCAAATCTTAACACTGACCCTAACCTTAACCTTTAACTCTAAGCCTAACCCTTAACCCTACAGTAAGGAAGACCCTTAATGCTAATGGGATCCCTTATCCCTAACCCTAACACTACAGCTAAAAATAACCCTAACCTTGGATCCTTAAACCTAACCCCTAACACTTACTTTAACCCCAAACCCTAACCCTAATCCTAAGCATTAAACCTAATCCTATCTCTTAACCCTAACGCTAGCCCTTACCCTAACGCCTAGATCTAACCCTAAATCTAACCTACCGCCTAATCCTAACCTTAAGCCCTAATGCTAACACTAACCCTGAACCCTAAACCTACCCATAACCCTTAACACTAACCCTATCCGTGAACCTAAACCCTGACCCTAACCATTACCCGCACCCAAGCATTTAACCCTGACCCTAACCCTAATCCTTAATGCTAACCTTAACACTAAACCCTAACACTAAGCCCAACACTTAACCCTAATCCTATCCCTTAACACTAACCCTAATGCTAACCCCTAAACGTAACCCTAACCCTGACCAGTAAACCTAACCCTAACCTCTAACACAAACCATAGCACTTAACTCTAACCCTAAAAGTAACTCTAAACCTAATCCGAAACCCTAACACTTAACCTTAACCCTAAGCGTTAACTCTCACGCTAACCTTTAATCCTAACCCTAATCCTAATCTTCAACCCTAAACCTAACACTTAACCCTAACCCTGTACCAAACCCTAACCCCTCATCTTAACCTAACCGTAAACCTCAACCCTAAATTAAAGTGTAACCGTTAAACCTAAGAGTAACCTTTAACCCTAACCCTAATCCCTAACCCTAAGCCCTCACCCTAACACTAAACTTCATCCTTAACCCTTACCAGTATCCTAACCCTAAATCTAATTCTCAGACTTCTTGCTTTCTTAGAGTTTAGAAAGCCTGCAATCCTCCCATGCCATGCGTGAAAGGAGGCTCTACCACTGTGTCCTGCATGAAACCCACGGGCCCATAGCCAGAGTATGATAGAGTGGGTTCCCGGGTACAATCCCAGCCCCCTAAACTCCCCCCGCCCGCCTAATGCAGACAGGGCCCGTGTGCTAAGCATAAACAATACCTTTAACAGATAACCCTATCCCTGAACATAACACCCAACCCTGTTCCTATTTCTCCCCTTAACACGTAAACCTCACCGTGCGCCTAACTTTAACCTCTTATCCTAAAGTTAATGCAAAACCCATTTCCTGAGAACAACCTCTATCCAATAATTCTAACCCTATCTCCTAGTCATCACTGTGACACCTAATCCCTAACCCTAATTCTAAACCGCTAACCCTACCCGTAACCCTACCTACAACCCTAACACTGACAGTAACCCTTACTTCTAACCCCAAAGCTATGCCTAACATAAACCTTGACTCTAACCCTTCACCCTAACCCCTAAGCCTTACATTAACCCTTAACCCTAATCCTAATCCTAACCATTAAACCTAACCCTAGCTCTTAAAGCTAACCCTAAACCTTACCCTCACGACTAGACCTAACCCTGACACTAACCTAACACCTAACCCTAACCAGAACCCCTAAAGCTAACCCTGAACCCTATCCCTAACCCTAGCAGTAAACTTTAACCCTAAACCTAAGCCCAACCCGTAACCCTAATCCTATCCTTTTACCCTAAAACTAACCCCTAAACCTAACCCCTATACCTCACCCTAACTCTAACCCCAATCCTAATTCTAACCATACCCCTTCATAAAACACTAACTCCTAACCGCTAACCCTAACACTAACCAAAAACCCTAATCACTAATCCCTAACCCTGACGCTTAACCTTTACCCTAACCGTTAACCCTCACCCTAAATCTTAACACTGACCCTAACCTTAACCTTTAATTCTAAGCCTAACCCTTAACCCTACAGGAAGGAAGACCCTTAATGCTAATGGGATCCCTTATCCCTAACCCTAACACTACAGCTAAAAATAACCCTAACCTTGGATCCTTAAAACTAACCCCTAACACTTTCTTTAACCCCAAACCCTAACCCTAATCCTAAGCATTAAACCTAATCCTATCTCTTAACCCTAACGCTAGCCCTTACCCTAACGCCTAGTTCTAACCCTGAATCTAACCTACCGCCTAATCCTAACCTTAAGCCCTAATGCTAACACTAACCCTGAACCCTAAACCTACCCGTAACCCTTAACACTAACCCTATCCGTGAACCTTAACCCTGACCCTAACCCTTACCCGCACCCAATTATTTAACCCTGACACTAACCCTAATCCTTAATGCTAACCCTAACACTAAACCCTAACCCTACGCCCAACACTTAACCCTAATCCTATCCCTTAACCCTAACCCTAACCCTAATGCTACCCCCTAAACTAAACCTAACCGTGACCAGTAAACTTAACCCTAACCTCTAACACAAACCATAGCACATAACTCTAACCCTAAAACTAACCCTAACCCTAACCTAACCCTAAACCCTAACTCTTAACCTTAACCCTAAGCGTTAACTCTCACGCTAACCTTTAATCCTAACCCTAATCCTAATCTTCAACCCTAAAGCTAACACTTAACCCTAACCCTGTACCAAACCCTAACCCCTCATCTTAACTCTACCCGTAAACCTCAACTCTAAACCAAAGTGTAACCGTTAAAAATAAGAGTAATCTTTAACCCTAACCCGAATCCCTAACCCTAAGCCCTCACCCTAACACTAAACTTCATCCTTAACCCTAACCAGAATCCTAACCCTAAATCTAATTTTCAGACTTCTTGCTTTCTTAGAGTTTAGAAAGCCTGCAATCCTCCCATGCCATGCGTGAAAGTAGGCTCTACCACTGTGTCCTGCATGAAACCCATGGGCCCATACCCAGAGTATGATAGAGTGGGTTCCCGGGTACAATCCCAGCCCCCTAAACTCCCCCCGCCCGCCTAATGCAGACAGGGCCCGTGCGCTAAGCATAAACAATACCTTTAACAGATAACCCTAACCCTGAACATAACACCCAACTCTGTTCCTATTTCTGCCCTCAACACGTACACCTCACCGTGCGCCTAACTTTAACCTCTTATCCTAACGTTAATGAATTACCCATTTCCTGAGTACAACCCCATCCCATAATTCTAACCCTATCTCCTAGTCATCACTGTGACACCTAATCCCTAACCCTAATTCTAAACCGCTAACCCTAACCGTAACCCTACCTACAACCCTAACACTGACAGTAACCCTTACTTCTAACCCCAACGCTATGCCTAACAAAAACCCTAACCCTTGACCCTAACCCATCACGCTAACCCCTAAGCCTTACCGTAACCCTTAACCCTAATCCTAATCCTAACCATTAAACCTAACCCTAGCTCTTAAAGCTAACCCTAAACCTTACCCTCACGACTAGACCTAACCCTGACACTAACCTAACACTTAACCCTAACCAGAACCCCTAAAGCTAACCCTGAACCCTATCCCTAACCCTAGCAGTAAACTTTAACCCTAAACCTAAGCCCAACCCGTAACCCTAATCCTATCCTTTACCCTAAAACTAACCCCTAAACCTAACCCCTATACCTCACCCTAACTCTAACCCCAATCCTAATTCTAACCATACCCCTTCATAAAACACTAACTCCTAACCGCTAACCCTAACACTAACCAAAAACCCTAATCACTAATACCTAACCCTAATGCTTAAACTTTACCCTAACCGTTAACCCTCACCCTAAATCTTAACCCTGACCCTAACCTTAACCTTTAACTCTAAGCCTAACCCTTCACCCTACAGTAAGGAAGACCCTTAATGCTAATGGGATCCCTTATCCCTAACCCTAACACTACAGCTAAAAATAACCCTAACCTTGGATCCTTAAACCCAACTCCTAACACTTACTTTAACCCCAAACCCTAACCCTAATCCTAAGCATTAAACCTAATCCTATCTCTTAACCCTAACGCTAGCCCTTACCCTAACGCCTAGATCTAACCCTAAATCTAACCTACCGCCTAATCCTAACCTTAAGCCCTAATGCTAACACTAACCCTGAACCCTAAACCTACCCGTAACCCTTAACACTAACCCTATCCGTGAACCTAAACCCTGACCCTAACCATTACCCGCACCCAAGCATTTAACCCACCCTAACCCTAATCCTTAATGCTAACCTTAACATTAAACCCTAACCCTAAGCCCAACACTTAACCCTAATCCTATCCCTTAACCCTAACACTAACCCTAACCCTAACCCTAATGCTAACCCCTAAACGTAACCCTAACCGTGACCAGTAAACCTAACCCTAACCTCTAACACAAACCATAGCACATAACTCTAACCCTAAAACTAACCCTAAACCTAACCCTAAACCCTAACTCTTAACCTTAACACTAAGCGTTAACTCTCACGCTAACCTTTAATCTTAACCCTAATCCTAATCTTCAACCCTAAACCTAACACTTAACCCTAACCCTGTACCAAACCCTAACCCCTCATCTTAAGCCTAAACGTAAACCTCAACCCTAAATTAAAGTGTAACCGTTAAACCTAAGAGTAACCTTTAACCCTAACCCTAATCCCTAACCCTAAGCCCTCACCCT
>NW_027182924.1:300000-320000 GCF_041146395.1 Eulemur rufifrons
GGACTAGACCTAATCCTGACACTAACCTAACACCTAACCCTAACCAGAACCCCAAAAGCTAACCCTGAACCCTATCCCTAACCCTAGCAGTAAACTTTAACCCTAAACCTAAGCCCAACCCGTAACCCTAATCCTATCCTTTTACCCTAAAACTAACCCCTAAACCTAACCCCTATACCTCACCCTAACTCTAACCCCAATCATAATTCTAACCATACCCCTTCATAAAACACTAACTCCTAACCGCTAACCCTAACACTAACCAAAATCCCTAATCACTAATCCCGAACCCTAACGCTTAACCTTTACCCTAACCGTTAACCCTCACCCTAAATCTTAACACTGACCCTAACCTTAACCTTTAACTCTAAGCCTAACCCTTAACCCTACAGTAAGGAAGACCCTTAATGCTAATGGGATCCCTTATCCCTAACCCTAACACTACAGCTAAAAATAACCCTAACCTTGGATCCTTAAACCTAACCCCTAACACTTACTTTAACCCCAAACCCTAACCCTAATCCTAAGCATTAAACCTAACCCTATCTCTCAACCCTAACGCTAGCCCTTACCCTAACGCCTAGATCTAACCCTAAATCGAACCTACCGCCTAATCCTAACCTTAAGCCCTAATGCTAACTCTAACCCTGAACCCTAAACCTACCCGTAACCCTTAACACTAAACCTATCCGTGAACCTTAACCCTGACCCTAACCATTACCCGCACCCAAGCATTTAACCCTGACCCTACCCGTAATCCTTAATGATAAACCTAACACTAAACCCTAACCCTAAGCCCAACACTTATCCCTAATCCTATCCCTTAACCCTAACCCTAACCCTAATGCTACCCCCTAAACGTAACCCTAACCGTGACCAGTAAACCTAACCCTAACCTCTAACACAAACCATAGCACATAACTCTAACCCTAAAACTAACCCTAACCCTAACCCTAAACCCTAACACTTAACCTTAACCCTAAGCGTTAACTCTCACGCTAACCTTTAATCCTAACCCTAATCCTAATCTTCAACCCTAAACCTAACACTTAACCCTAACCCTGTACCAAACCCTAACCCCTCATCTTAACCCTAACCGTAAACCTCAACCCTAAACCAAAGTGTAACCGTTAAACCTAAGAGTAACCTTTAACCCTAACCCTAATCCCTAACCCTAAGCCCTCACCCTAACACTAAACTTCATCCTTAACCCTAACCATAATCCTAACCCTAAATCTAATTCTCAGACTTCTTGCTTTCTTAGAGTTTAGAAAGCCTGCAATCCTCCCATGCCATGCGTGAAAGGAGGCTCTACCACTGTGTCCTGCATGAAACCCACAGGCCCATACCCAGAGTATGATAGAGTGGGTTCCCGGGTACAATCCAAGCCCCCTAAACTCCCACCGCCCGCCTAATGCAGACAGGGCCCGTGCGCTAAGCATAAACAATACCTTTAACAGATAACCCTAACCCTGAACGTAACAGCCAACCCTGTTCCTATTTCTCCCCTTAACACGTAAACCTCACCGTGCGCCTAACTTTAACCTCTTATCCTAACGTTAATGCATAACGCATTTCCTGAGAACAACCCCTATCCCATAATTCTAACCCTATCTCCTAGTGATCACTGTGACACCTAATCCCTAACCCTAATTATAAACCGCTAACCCTAACCGTAACCCTACCTACAACCCTAACACTGACAGTAACCCTTACTTCTAACCCCAACGCTATGCCTAATAAAAACCCTAACCATTCACCCTAACCCCTAAGCCTTACCCTAACCCTTAACCCTAATCCTAATCCTAACCATTAAACCTAACCCTAGCTCTTAAAGCTAACCCTAAACCTTACCCTCACGACTAGACCTAACCCTGACACTAACCTAACACCTAACCCTAACCAGAACCCCTAAAGCTAACCCTGAACCCTATCCCTAACCCTAGCAGTAAACTTTAACCCTAAACCTAAGCCCAACCCATAACCCTAATCCTATCATTTTACCCTAAAACTAACCCCTAAACCTAACCCCTATACCTCACCCTAACTCTAACCCCAATCCTAATTCTAACCATACCCCTTCATAAAACACTAACTCCTAACCGCTAACCCTAACACTAACCAAAATCCCTAATCACTAATCCCTAACCCTAACGCTTAACCTTTACCCTAACCGTTAACCCTCACCCTAAATCTTAACACTGACCCTAACCTTAACCTTTAACTCTAAGCCTAACCCTTAACCCTACAGTAAGGAAGACCCTTAATGCTAATGGGATCCCTTATCCCTAACCCTAACACTACGGCTACAAATAACCCTAACCTTTGATCCTGAAACCTAACCCCTAACACTTACTTTAACCCCAAACCCTAACCCTAATCCTAAGCATTAAACCTAACCCTATCTCTGAACCCTAACGCTAGCCCTTAAGCAAACGCGTAGATCTAACCCTAAATCGAAACTACCGCCTAATCCTAACCTTAAGCCCTAATGCTAACTCTAACCCTGAACCCTAAACCTACCCGTAACCCTTAACACTAACCCTATCCGTGAACCTTAACCCTGACCCTAACCATTACCCTCACCCAAGCATTTAACCCTGACCTTACCCCTAATCCTTAATGATAACCCTAACACTAAACCCTCAACCTACTCCCAACACTTAACCCTAATCCTGTCCCTAACCCCTAACCGTAATGCTAACCCCTAAACGTAACCCTCACCGTGACCAGTAAACCTAACCCTAAACTCTAACACAAACCATAGCACATAACTGTAACCCTAAAACGAACCCTAAACCTAACCCTAACCCCTAACTCTTAAGCTTAACCCTCAGCGTTAACTCTCATGCTAACCTTTAATCCTAACCCTAATCCTAATCTTCAACCCTAAACCTAACACTTAACCCTAACCCTGTACCAAACCCTAACCCCTCATCTTAACCCTAACCGTAAACCTCAACCCTAAACCAAAGTGTAACCGTTAAACCTAAGAGTAACCTTTAACCCTAACCCTAAGCCCTAACCCTAAGCCCTCACCCTAACACTAAACTTCATCCTTAACCCTAACCAGAATCCTAACCCTAAATCTAATTCTCAGACTTCTTGCTTTCTTAGAGTTTAGAAAGCCTGCAATCCTCCCATGCCATGCGTGAAAGGAGGCTCTACCACTGTGTCCTGCATGAAACCCACGGGCCCATACCCAGAGTATGATAGAGTGGGTTCCCGGGTACAATCCCAGCCCCCCAAACTCCCCCGCCCGCCCAATGCAGACAGGGCCCGTGCGCTAAGCATAAACAATACCTTTAACAGATAACCCTAACCCTGAACATAACACCCAACCCTCTTCCTATTTCTCCCCTTAACACGTAAACCTCACCGTGCGCCTACCTTTAACCTCTTATGCTAACGTTAATGCATAACCCATTTCCTGAGAACAACTCCTATCCTATAATTCTAACCCTATCTCCTAGTCATCACTGTGACACCTAATCCCTAACCCTAATTCTAAACCGCTAACCCTAACCGTAACCCTACCTACAACCCTAACACTGACAGTAACCCTTACTTCTAACCCCAACGCTATGCCTAACAAAAACCCTAACCCTTCACCCTAACCCCTAAGCCTTACCCTAACCCTTAACCCTAATCCTAATCCTAACCATTAAACCTAACCCTAGCTCTTAAAGATAACCCTGAACCTTGCCCTCACGACTAGACGTAAACCTGACACTAACCTAACACCTAACCCTAACCAGAACCCCTAAAGCTAACCCTGAACCCTATCCCTAACCCTAGCAGTAAATTTTAACCCTAAACCTAAGCCCAACCCGTAACCCTAATCCTATCCTTTTACCCTAAAACTAACCCCTAAACCTAACCCCTATACCTCACCGTAACTCTAACCCCAATCCTAATTCTAACCATACCCCTTCATAAAACACTAACTCCTAACCGCTAACCCTAACACTAACCAAAAACCCTAATCACTAATCCCTAACCCTAACGCTTAACCTTTACCCTAACCATTAACCCTCACCCTAAATCTTAACACTGACCCTAACCTTAACCTTTAACTCTAAGTCTAACCCTTAACCCTACAGTAAGGAAGACCCTTAATGATAATGGGATCCCTTTTCCGTAACCCTAACACTACAGCTAAAAATAACAGTAACCTTTCATCCTTAAACCTAACCCCTAACACTTACTTTAACCCCAAACCCTAACCCTAATCCTAAGCATTAAACCTAACCCTATCTCTTAACCCTAACGCTAGCCCTTACCCGAACGCCTAGATCTAACCCTAAATCGAACCTGCCGCCTAATCCTAACCTTAAGCCCTAATGCTAACTCTAACCCTGAACCCTAAACCTACCCGTAACCCTTAACACTAACCCTATCCGTGAACCTTAACCCTGACCCTAACCATTACCCGCACCCAGGCATTTAACCCTGACCCTACCCCTAGTCCTTAATGATAACCCTAACACTAAACCCTAACCCCAAGGCCAACACTTAACCGTAATCCTATCCCTTAACCCTAACCCTAACCCTAACCCTAATGCTAACCCCTAAACGTAACCCTAACCGTCACCAGTAAACCTAACCCTAACCTCTAACACAAAGCATAGCACATAACTCCAACCCTAAAACTAACCCTAACCCTAAACCTAACCCTAAACCCTAACTCTTAACCTTAACCCTAAGTGTTAACTCTCACGCTATCCTATAATCCTAACCCTAATCCGAATCTTCAACCCTAAACCTTACACTTAACCGTAACCCTGTACCAAACCCTAACCCCTCATCTTAACCCTAACCGTAAACCTCAACCCTAAACCAAAGTGTAACCGTTAAACCTAAGAGTAACCTTTAACCCTAACCCTAATCCCTAACCCTAAGCTCTCACCCTAACACTAAACTTCATCCTTAACCCTAACCATAATCCTAACCCTAAATCTAATTCTCAGACTTCTTGCTTTCTTAGAGTTTAGAAAGCCTGCAATCCTCCCATGCCATGCCTGAAAGGAGGCTCTACCACTGTGTCCTGTATGAAACCCACGGACCCATACCCAGAGTATGATAGAGTGGGTTCCCGGGTACAATCCCAGCCCCCTAAACTCCCCCCCGCCCGCCTAATGCAGACAGGGCCCGTGCGCTAAGCATAAACAATACCTTTAACAGATAACCCTAACCCTGAACATAACACCCAACCCTGTTCCTATTTCTCCCCTTAACACGTAAACCTCACCGTGCGCCTAACTTTAACCTCTTATCCTAACGTTAATGCATAACCCATTTCCTGAGAACAACCCCTATCCCATAATTCTAACCCTATCTCCTAGTCATCACTGTGACACCTAATCCCTAACCCTAATTCTAAACCGCTAACCCAAACCGTAACCCTACCTACAACCCTGACACTGACAGTAACCCTTACTTCTAACCCCAACGCTATGCCTAACAAAAACCCTAACCCTGCACCCTAACCCCTAAGCCTTACCCTAACCCTTAACCCTAATCCTAATCCTAACCATTAAACCTAACCCTAGCTCTTAAATCTAACCCTAAACCTTACCCTCACGACTAGACCCAACCCTGACACTAACCTAACACTTAACCCTCACCAGAACCCCTAAAGCTAACCCTGAACCCTATCCCTAACCCTAGCAGTAAACTTTAACCCTAAACCTAAGCCCAACCCGTAACCCTAATCCTATCCTTTTACCCTAAAACTAACCCCTAAACCTAACCCCTATACCTCACCCTAACTCTAACCCCAATCCTAATTCTAACCATACCCCTTCATAAAACACTAACTCCTAACCGCTAACCTAACACTAACCAAAAACCCTAATCACTAATCCCTAACCCTAACACTTAACCTTTACTCTAACCGTTAACCCTCACCCTAAATCTTAACACTGACCCTAACCTTAACCTTTAACTCTAAGCCTAACCCTTAAGCCTACAGTAAGGAAGACCCTTAATGCTAATGGGATCCCTTATCCCTAACCCTAACACTACAGCTAAAAACAACCCTAACCTTGGATCCTTAAACCTAACCCCTAACACTTACTTTAACCCCAAACCCTAACCCTAACCCTAAGCATTAAACCTAACCCTATCTCTCAACCCTAACGCTAGCCCTTACCCTAACGCCTAGATCTAACCCTAAATCGAACCTACTGCCTAATCCTAACCTTAAGCCCTAATGCTAACTCTAACCCTGAACCCTAAACCTACCCGTAACCCTTAACACTAACCCTATCCGTGAACCTTAACCCTGACCCTAACCGTTACCCGCACTCAAGCATTTAACCCTGACCCTACCCCTAATCCTTAATGATAACACTAACACTAAACCCTAACCCTAAGCCCAACACTTAACCCTAATCCTATTCCTTAACCCTAACCCTAACGCAAACCCCTAAACCTAACCCTAACCGTGACCAGTAAACCTAAACTTAACCTCTAACACAAACCATAGCACATAACTCTAACCCTAAAACTAAACCTAACCCCAACCCTAACCCTAACCCCTAACTCTTAAGCTTAACACTAAGCGTTAACTCTCACGCTAACCTTTAATCCTAACCCTAATCCTAATCTTCAACCCTAAACCTAACACTTAACCCTAACCCTGTACCAAACCCTAACCCCTCATCTTAACCCTAACCGTAAACCTCAACCCTAAAAAAAGTGTAACCGTTAAACCTAAGAGTAACCTTTATCCCTAACCCTAAGCCCTAACCCTAAGCCCTCACCCTAACACTAAACTTCATCCTTAACCCTAACCATAATCCTAACCCTAAATCTAATTCTCAGACTTCTTGCTTTCTTAGAGTTTAGAAAGCCTGGAATCCTCCCATGCCATGCGTGAAAGGAGGCTCTACCACTGTGTCCTGCATGAAACCCACGGGCCCATACCCAGAGTATGATAGAGTGGGTTCCCGGGTACAATCCCAGCCCCCTAAACTCCCCCCGCCCGCCTAATGCAGACAGGGCCCGTGCGCTAAGCATAAACAATACCTTTAACAGATAACCCTAACCCTGAACATAACACCCAACCCTGTTCCTATTTCTCCCCTTAACACGTAAACCTCACCGTGCGCCTAACTTTAACCTCTTATCCTAACGTTAATGCATAACCCATTTCCTGAGAACAACCCCTATCCCATAATTCTAACCCTATCTCCTAGTCATCACTGTGACACCTAATCCCTAACCCTAATTCTAAACCGCTAACCCTAACCGTAACCCTACCTACAACCCTAACACTGACAGTAACCCTTACTTCTAACCCCAACGCTATGCCTAACAAAAACCCTAACCCTTGACCCTAACCCTTCACCATAACCCCTAAGCCTTACCCTAACCCTTAACCCTAATCCTAATCCTAACCATTAAACCTAACCCTAGCTCTTAAAGCTAACCCTAAACCTTACCCTCACGACTAGACCTAACCCTGACACTAACCTAAGACGTAACCCTAACCAGAACCCCTAAAGCTAAGCCTGAACCCTATCCCTAACCTTAGCAGTAAACTTTAACCCTAAACCTAAGCCCAACCCGTAACCCTAATCCTATCCTTTTACCCTAAAACAAACCCCTAAACCTAACCCCTATACCTCACCCTAACTCTAACCCCAATCCTAATTCTAACCATACCCCTTCATAAAACACTAACTCCTAACCGCTAACCCTAACACTAACCAAAAAGCCTAATCACTAATCCCTAACCCTAACGCTTAACCTTTACCCTAACTGTTAACCCTCACTCTAAATCTCCACACTGACCCTAACCTTAACCTTTAACTCTAAGCCTAACCCTTAATCCTACAGTAAGGAAGACCCTTAATGCTAATGGGATCCCTTATCCCTAACCCTAACACTACAGCTAAAAATAACCCTAACCTTTGATCCTTAAACCTAACCCCTAACACTTACTTTAACCCCAAACCCTAACCCTAATCCTAAGCATTAAACCTCACCCTATCTCTTAACCCTAACGCTAGCCCTTACCCTAACGCCTAGATCTAACCCTAAGTCTAACCTACCGCCTAATCCTAACCTTAAGCCCTAATGCTAACTCTAACCCTGAACCCTAAACCTACCCGTAACCCTTAACACTAACCCTATCCGTGAACCTTAACCCTGACCCTAACTATTACCCGCACCCAAGCATTTAACCCTGACCCGAACCCTAATCCTTAATGCTAACCCTAACACTAAACCCTAACCCTAAGCCCAACACTTATCCCTAATCCTATCCCTTAACCCTAACCCTAACCCTAATGCTACCCCCTAAACGTAACCCTAACCGTGACCAGTAAACCTAACCCTAACCTCTAACACAAACCATAGCACATAACTCTAACCCTAAAACTAACCCTAACCCTAACCCTAAACCCTAACTCTTAACCTTAACCCTAAGCGTTAACTCTCACGCTAACCTTTAATCCTAACCCTAATCCTAATCTTCAACCCTAAACCTAACACTTAACCCTAACCCTGTACCAAACCCTAACCCCTCATCTTAACCCTAACCGTAAACCTCAACCCTAAACCAAAGTGTAACCGTTAAACCTAACAGTAACCTTTAACCCTAACCCTAATCCCTAACCCTAAGCCCTCACCCTAACACTAAACTTCATCCTTAACCCTAACCATAATCCTAAACATAAATCTAATTCTCAGACTTCTTGCTTTCTTAGAGTTTAGAAAGCCTGCAATCCTCCCATGCCATGCGTGAAAGGAGGATCTACCACTGTGTCCTGCATGAAACCCACGGGCCCATACCCAGAGTATGATAGAGTGGGTTCCCGGGTACAATCCCAGCCCCCTAAACTCCCCCCGCCCGCCTAATGCAGACAGGGCCGGTGCGCTAAGCATAAACAATACCTTTAACAGATAACCCTAACCCTGAACGTAACACCCAACCCTGTTCCTATTTCTCCCCTTAACACGTAAACTTCACCGTGCGCCTAACTTTAACCTCTTATCCTAACGTTAATGCATAACCCATTTCCTGAGAACAACCCCTATCCCATAATTCTAACCCTATCTCCTAGTCATCATTGTGACACCTAATCCCTAACCCTAATTCTAAACCGCTAACCCTAACCGTAACCCTACCTACAACCCTAACACTGACAGTAACCCTTACTTCTAACCCCAACGCTATGCCTAACAAAAACCCTTACCCTTGACCCTAACCCTTCACCCTTACCCCTAAGCCTTACCCTAACCCTTAACCCTAATCCAAATCCTAACCATTAAATGTAACCCTAGCTCTTAAAGCTAACCCTAAACCTTACCCTAACGACTAGACCTAACCCTGACACTAACCTAACACCTAACCCTATCCAGAACCCCTAAAGCTAACCCTGAACCCTATCCCTTACCCTAGCAGTAAACTTTAACCCTAACCCTAAGCCAACCCGTAACCCTAATCCTATCCTTTTACCCTAAACCTAACCCCTATACCTCACCCTAACTCTAACCCCAATCCTAATTCTAACCATACCCCTTCATAAAACACTAACTCCTAACCGCTAACCCTAACACTAACCAAAAACCCTAATCACTAATCCCTAACCCTAACGCTTAACCTTTACCATAACCGTTAACCCTCACCCTAAATCTTAACACTGACCCTAACCTTAACCTTTAACTCTAAGCCTAACCCTTAACCCTACAGTAAGGAAGACCCTTAATGCTAATGGGATCCCTTATCTCTAACCCTAACACTACAGCTAAAAATAACCCTAACCTTTGATCCTTAAACCTAACCCCTAACACTTTCTTTAACCCCAAACCCTAACCCTAATCCTAAGCTTAAACCTAACCCTATCTCTTAACCCTAACGCTAGCCCTTACCCTAACGCCTAGATCTAACCCTAAATCTAACCTACCGCCTAATCCTAACCTTAAGCCCTAATGCTAACTCTAACCCTGAACCCTAAACCTACCCGTAACCCTTAACACTAACCCTATCCGTGAACCTTAACCCTGACCCTAACCATTACCCGCACCCAAGCATTTAACCCTGACCCTACCCCTAATCCTTAATGATAACCCTAACACTAAACCCTAACCCTAAGCCCAACACTTATCCCTAATCCTATCCCTTAACCCTAACCCTAATGCTAACCCCTAAACGTAACCCTAACCGTGACCAGTAAACCTAACCCTAACCTCTAACACAAACCATAGCACATAACTCTAACCCTAAAACTAACCCTAACCCTAAACCTAACCCTAAACCCTAACTCTTAACCTTAACACTAAGCGTTAACTCTCACGCTATCCTATAATCCTAACCCTAATCCTAATCTTCAACCCTAAACCTTACACTTAACCCGAACCCTGTACCAAACCCTAACCCCTCATCTTAACCCTAATCGTAAACCTCAACCCTAAACCAAAGTGTAACCGTTAAACCTAAGAGTAACCTTTAACCCTAACCCTAATCCCTAACCCTAAGCCCTCACCCTAACACTAAACTTCATCCTTAACCCTAACCATAATTCTAACCCTAAATCTAATTCTCAGACTTCTTGCTTTCTTAGAGTTTAGAAAGCCTGCAATCCTCCCATGCCATGCGTGAAAGGAGGCTCTACCACTGTGTCCTGTATGAAACCCACGGACCCATACCCTGAGTATGATAGAGTGGGTTCCCGGGTACAATCCCAGCCCCCAAAACTCCCCCCGCCCGCCTAATGCAGACAGGGCCCGTGCGCTAAGCATAAACAATACCTTTAACAGATAACCCTAACCCTGAACATAACACCCAACCCTGTTCCTATTTCTCCCCTTAACACGTAAACCTCACCGTGCGCCTAACTTTAACCTCTTATCCTAACGTTAATGCATAACCCATTTCCTGAGAACAACCCCTATCCCATAATTCTAACCCTATCTCCTAGTCATCACTGTGACACCTAATCCCTAACCCTAATTCTAAACCGCTAACCCTAACCGTAACCCTACCTACAACCCTAACACTGACAGTAACCCTTACTTCTAACCCCAACGCTATGCCTAACAAAAACCCTTACCCTTGACCCTAACCCTTCACCCTAACCCCTAAGCCTTACCCTAACCCTTAACCCTAATCCTAATCCTAACCATTAAACCTAACCCTAGCTCTTAAAGCTAACCCTAAACCTTACCCTCACGACTAGACCTAACCCTGAAACTAACCTAACACCTAACCCTAACCCGAACCCCTAATTCTAACCCTGAACCCTATCGCTAACCCTAGCAGTAACTTTAACAGTAAACCTAAGCCCAACCCGAAACCCTAATCCTATCCTTTTACCCTAAAACTAACCCCTAAACCTAACCCCTATACCTCACCCTAACTCTAACCCCAATCCTAATTCTAACCATACCCCTTCATAAAACACTAACTCCTAACCGCTAACCCTAACACTAACCAAAAACCCTAATCACTAATGCCTAACCCTTACGCTTAACCTTTACCCTAACCGTTAACCCTCACCCTAAATCTTAACACTGACCCTAGCCTTAACCTTTAACTCTAAGCCTAACCCTTAACCCTACAGTAAGGAAGACCCTTAATGCTAATGGGATCCCTTATCCCTAACCCTAACACTACAGCTAAAAATAACCCTAAGCTTTGATCCTTAAACCTAACCCCTAACACTTACGTTAACCCCAAACCCTAACCCTAATCCTAAGCATTAAACCTAACCCTATCTCTTAACCCTAACGCTAGCCCTTACCCTAAGGACTAGATCTAACCCTAAGTCTAACCTACCGCCTAATCCTAACCTTAAGCCCTAATGCTAACTCTAACCCTGAACCCTAAACCTACCCGTAACCCTTAACACTAACCCTATCCGTGAACCTTAACCCTGACCCTAACCATTACCCGCACCCAAGCATTTAACCCTGACCCTAACCCTAATCCTTAATGCTAACCCTAACACTAAACCCTAACCCTAAGCCCAACACTTATCCCTAATCCTATCCCCTAACCCTAACCCTAAGCCTAACCCTAATGCTACCCCCTAAACGTAACCCTAACCGTTACCAGTAAACCTAACCCTAACCTCTAACACAAACCATAGCACATAACTCTAACCCTAAAACTAACCCTAACCCTAACCCTAACCCTAAACCCTAACTCTTAACCTTAACCCTAAGAGTTAACTCTCACGCTAACCTTTAATCCTAACCCTAATCCTAATCTTCAACACTAAACCTAACACTTAACCCTAACCCTATACCATAACCTAACCCCTCATCTTAACCCTAATCGTAAACCTCAACCCTAAACCAAAGTGTAACCCTTAAACCTAAGAGTAACCTTTAACCCTAACCCTAATACCTAAGCCTAAGCCCTCACCCTAACACTAAACTTCATCCTTAACCCTAACCATAATCCAACCCTAAATCTCATTCTCACACTTCTTGCTTTCTTAGAGTTTAGAAAGCCTGCCATCCTCCCATGCCATGCGTGAAAGGAGGCTCTACCACTGTGTCCTGCATGAAACCCACGGGCCCATACCCAGAGTATGATAGAGTGGGTTCCCGGGTACAATCCCAGCCCCCTAAACTCCCCCCGCCTGCCTAATGCAGACAGGGCCCGTGCGCTAAGCATAAACAATACCTTTAACAGATAACCCTAACCCTGAACATAACACCCAACCCTGTTCCTATTTCTCCCCTTAACACGTAAACCTCACCGTGCGCCTAACTTTAACCTCTTATCCTAACGTTAATGCATAACCCATTTCCTGAGAACAACCCCTATCCCATAATTCTAACCCTATCTCCTAGTCATCACTGTGACACCTAATCCCTAACCCTAATTCTAAACCGCTAACCCTAACCGTAACCCTACCTACAACCCTGACACTGACAGTAACCCTTACTTCTAACCCCAACGCTATGCCTAACAAAAACCCTAACCCTTGACCCTAACCCTTCACCCTAACCCCTAAGCCTTACCCTAACCCTTAACCCTAATCCTAATCCTAACCATTAAACCTAACCCTAGCTCTTAAAGCTAACCCTAAACCTTACCCTCACGACTAGACCTAACCCTGACACTAACCTAACACCTAACCCTAACCAGAACCCCTAAAGCTAACCCTGAACCCTATCCCTAACCCTAGCAGTAAACTTTAACCCTAAACCTAAGCCCAACCCGTAACCCTAATCCTATCCTTTTACCCTAAAACTAACCCCTAAACCTAACCCCTATACCTCACCCTAACTCTAACCCCAATCCTAATTCTAACCATACCCCTTCATAAAACACTAACTCCTAACCGCTAACCCTAACACTAACCAAAAACCCTAATCACTAATCCCTAACCCTAACGCTTAACCTTTACCCTAACCGTTAACCCTCACCCTAAATCTTAACACTGACCCTAACCTGAACCTTTAACTCTAAGCCTAACCCTTAACCCTACAGTAAGGAAGACCCTTAATGCTAATGGGATCCCTTATCCCTAACCCTAACACTACAGCTAAAAATAACCCTAAGCTTTGATCCTTAAACCTAACCCCTAACACTTACTTTAACCCCAAACACTAACCCTAATCCTAAGCATTAAACCTAACCCTATCTCTTAACCCTAACGCTAGCCCTTACCCTAACGCCTAGATCTAACCCTAAATCTAACCAACCGCCTAATCCTAACCTTAAGCCCTAATGCTAACTCTAACCCTGAACCCTTAACCTACCCGTAACCCTTAACACTAACCCTGTCCGTGAACCTTAACCCTGACCCTAACCATTACCCGCACACAAGCATTTAACCCTGACCATTCCCCTAATCCTTAATGATAACCCTAACACTAAACCCTAACCCTAAGCCCAACACTTATCCCTAATCCTATCCCTTAACCCTAACCCTAACCCTAATGCTACCCCCTAAACGGAACCCTAACCGTGACCAGTAAACCTAACCCTAACCTCTAACACAAACCATAGCACATAACTCTAACCCTAAAACTAACCCTAACCCTAACCCTAAACCCTAACTCTTAACCTTAACCCTAAGCGTTAACTCTCACGCTAACCTTTAATCCTAACCCTAATCCTAATCTTCAACCCTAAACCTAACACTTAACCCTAACCCTGTACCAAACCCTAACCCCTCATCTTAACCCTAACTGTAAACCTCAACCCTAAACCAAAGTGTAACCGTTAAACCTAACAGTAACCTTTAACCCTAACCCTAATCCCTAACCCTAAGCCCTCACCCTAACACTAAACTTCATCCTTAACCCTAACCATAATACTAAACATAAATCTAATTCTCAGACTTCTTGCTTTCTTAGAGTTTAGAAAGCCTGCAATCCTCCCATGCCATGCGTGAAAGGAGGATCTACCACTGTGTCCTGCATGAAACCCACGGGCCCATACCCAGAGTATGATAGAGTGGGTTCCCGGGTACAATCCCAGGCCCCTAAACTCCCCCCGCCCGCCTAATGCAGACAGGGCCCGTGCGCTAAGCATAAACAATACCTTTAACAGATAACCCTAACCCTGAATATAACACCCAACCCTGTTCCTATTTCTCCCCTTAACACGTAAACTTCACCGTGCGCCTAACTTTAACCTCTTATCCTAACGTTAATGCATAACCCATTTCCTGAGAACAAACCCTATCCCATAATTCTAACCCTATCTCCTAGTCATCATTGTGACACCTAATCCCTAACCCTAATTCTAAACCGCTAACCCTAACCGTAACCCTACCTACAACCCTAACACTGACAGTAACCCTTACTTCTAACCCCAACGCTATGCCTAACAAAAACCCTAACCCTTGACCCTAACCCTTCACCCTTACCCCTAAGCCTTACCCTAACCCTTAACCCTAATCCTAATCCTAACCATTAAATGTAACCCTAGCTCTTAAAGCTAACCCTAAACCTTACCCTAACGACTAGACCTAACCCTGACACTAACCTAACACCTAACCCTATCCAGAACCCCTAAAGCTAACCCTGAACCCTATCCCTTACCCTAGCAGTAAACTTTAACCCTAACCCTAAGCCAACCCGTAACCCTAATCCTATCCTTTTACCCTAAACCTAACCCCTATACCTCACCCTAACTCTAACCCCATTCCTAATTCTAACCATACCCCTTCATAAAACAGTAACTCCTAACCGCTAACCCTAACACTAACCAAAAACCCTAATCACTAATCCCTAACCCTAACGCTTAACCTTTACCATAACCGTTAACCCTCACCCCAAATCTTAACACTGACCCTAACCTTAACCTTTAACTCTAAGCCTAACCCTTAACCCTACAGTAAGGAAGACCCTTAATGCTAATGGGATCCCTTATCTCTAACCCTAACACTACAGCTAAAAATAACCCTAACCTTTGATCCTGAAACCTAACCCCTAACACTTTCTTTAACCCCAAACCCTAACCCTAATCCTAAGCTTAAACCTAACCCTATCTCTTAACCCTAACGCTAGCCCTTACCCTAACGCCTAGATCTAACCCTAAATCAAACCTACCGCCTAATCCTAACCTTAAGCCCTAATGCTAACTCTAACCCTGAACCCTAAACCTACCCGTAACCCTTAACACTAACCCTATCCATCAACCTTAACCCTGACCCTAACCATTACCCGCACCCAAGCATTTAACCCTGACCCTACCCCTAATCCTTAATGATAACCCTAACACTAAACCCTAACCCTAAGCCCAACACTTATCCCGAATCCTATCCCTTAACCCTAACCCTAATGCTAACCCCTAAACGTAACCCTAACCGTGACCAGTAAACCTAACCCTGACCTCTAACACAAACCATAGCACTAAACTAACCTAAAACTAACCCTATCCCTAACCCTAACCCTAAACCCTAACTCTTAACCTTAACCCTAAGCGTTAACTCTCACGCTAACCTTTAATCCTAACCCTAATCCTATTCTTCAACACTAAACCTAACACTTAACCCTAACCCTGTACCATAACCTAACCCCTCATCTTAACCCTAATCGTAAACCTCAACCCTAAACCAAAGTGTAACCCTTAAACCTAAGAGTAACCTTTAACCCTAACCCTAATACCTAAGCCTAAGCCCTCACCCTAACACTAAACTTCATCCTTAACCCTAACCATAATCCAACCCTAAATCTCATTCTCACACTTCTTGCTTACTTAGAGTTTAGAAAGCCTGCCATCCTCCCATGCCATGCGTGAAAGGAGGCACTGCCACTGTGTCCTGCATGAAACCCACGGGCCCATACCCAGAGTATGATAGAGTGGGTTCCCGGGTACAGTCCCAGCCCCCTAAACTCCCCCCGCCTGCCTAATGCAGACAGGGCCCGTGCGCTAAGCATAAACAATACCTTTAACAGATAACCCTAACCCTGAACATAACACCCAACCCTGTTCCTATATCTCCCCTTAACACGTAAACCTCACCGTGCGCCTAACTTTAACCTCTTATCCTAACGTTAATGCATAACCCATTTCCTGAGAACAACCCCTATCCCATAATTCTAACCCTATCTCCTAGTCATCACTGTGACACCTAATCCCTAACCCTAATTCTAAACCGCTAACCCTAACCGTAACCCTACCTACAACCCTAACACTGACAGTAACCCTTACTTCTAACCCCAACGCTATGCCTAACAAAAACCCTAACCCTGCACCCTAACCCCTAAGCCTTACCCTAACCCTTAACCCTAATCCTAATCCTAACCATTAAACCTAACCCTAGCTCTTAAAGATAACCCTGAACCTTGCCCTCACGACTAGACCTAACCCTGACACTAACCTAACACCTAACCCTAAGCAGAACCCCTAAAGCGAAGCCTGAACCCTATCCCTAACCCTAGCAGTAAACTTTAACCCTAAACCTAAGCCCAACCCGTAACCCTAATCCTATCCTTTTACCCTAACTCTAACCCCTAAACCTAACCCCTATACCTCACCCTAACTCTAACCCCAATCCTAATTCTAACCATACCCCTTCATAAAACACTAACTCCTAACCGCTAACTCTAACACTAACCAAAAACCCTAATTACTAATCCCTAACCCTAACGCTTAACCTTTACCCTAACCGTTAACCCTCACCCTAAATCTTAACACTGACCCTAACCTTAACCTTTAACTCTAAGCCTAACCCTTAACCCTACAGTAAGGAAGACCCTTAATGCTAATGGGATCCCTTTTCCGTAACCCTAACACTACAGCTAAAAATAACAGTAACCTTTCATCCTTAAACCTAACCCCTAACACTTACTTTAACCCCAAACCCTAACCCTAATCCTAAGCATTAAACCTAACCCTATCTCTTAACCCTAACGCTAGCCCTTACCCGAACGCCTAGATGTAACCCTAAATCGAACCTACCGCCTAATGCTAACCTTAAGTCCTAATGCTAACTCTAACCCTGAACCCTAAACCTACCCGTAAACCTTAACACTAACCCTATCCGTGAACCTTAACCCTGACCCTAACCATTACCCGCACCCAGGCATTTAACCCTGACCCTACCCCTACTCCTTAATGATAACCCTAACACTAAACCCTAACCCTAAGGCCAACACTTAACCGTAATCCTATCCCTTAACCCTAACCCTAACCCTAACCCTAATGCTAACCCCTAAACGTAACCCTAACCGTCACCGGTAAACCTCACCCTAACCTCTAACACAAACCATAGCACATAACTCTAACCCTAAAACTAACCCTAACCCTACCTAACCCTAAACCCTAACTCTTAACCTTAACACTAAGCGTTAACTCTCACGCTATCCTATAATCCTAACCCTAATCCTAATCTTCAACCCTAAACCTTACACTTAACCCTAACCCTGTACCAAACCCTAACCCCTCATCTTAACCCTAACCGTAAACCTCAACCCTAAACCAAAGTGTAACCGTTAAACCTAAGAGTAACCTTTAACCCTAACCCTAATCCCTAACCCTAAGCCCTCACCCTAACACTAAACTTCATCCTTAACCCTAACCATAATCCTAACCCTAAATCTAATTCTCAGACTTCTTGCTTTCTTAGAGTTTAGAAAGCCTGCAATCCTCCCATGCCATGCGTGAAAGGAGGCTCTACCACTGTGTCCTGTATGAAACCCACGGACCCATACCCAGAGTATGATAGAGTGGGTTCCCGGGTACAATCCCAGCCCCCAAAACTCCCCCCCGCCCGCCTAATGCAGACAGGGCCCGTGCGCTAAGCATAAACAATACCTTTAACAGATAACCCTAACCCTGAACATAACACCCAACCCTGTTCCTATTTCTCCCCTTAACACGTAAACTTCACCGTGCGCCTAACTTTAACCTCTTATCCTAACGTTAATGCATAACCCATTTCCTGAGAACAACCCCTATCCCATAATTCTAACCCTATCTCCTAGTCATCACTGTGACACCTAATCCCTAACCCTAATTCCAAACCGCTAACCCTAACCGTAACCCTACCTACAACCCTAACACTGACAGTAACCCTTACTTCTAACCCCAACGCTATGCCTAACAAAAACCCTAACCCTTGACCCTAACCCTTCACCCTAACCCCTAAGACTTACCCTAACCCTTAACCCTAATCCTAATCCTAACCATTAAACCTAACCCTAGTTCTTAAAGCTAACCCTAAACCTTACCCTCACGACTAGACCTAACCCTGACACTAACCTAACACTTAACCCTCACCAGAACCCCTAAAGCTAACCCTGAACCCTATCCCTAACCCTAGCAGTAAACTTTAACCCTAAACCTAAGCCCAACCCGTAACCCTAATCCTATCCTTTTACCCTAAAACTAACCCCTAAACCTAACCCCTATACCTCACCCTAACTCTAACCCCAATCCTAATTCTAACCATACCCCTTCATAAAACACTAACCGCTAACCTAACACTAACCAAAAACCCTAATCACTAATCCCTAACCCTAACACTTAACCTTTACCCTAACCGTTAACCCTCACCCTAAATCTTAACACTGACCCTAACCTTAACCTTTAACTCTAAGCCTAACCCTTAAGCCTACAGTAAGGAAGACCCTTAATGCTAATGGGATCCCTTATCCCTAACCCTAACACTACAGCTAAAATTAACCCTAACGTTGGATCCTTAAACCTAACCCCTAACACTTACTTTAACCCCAAACCCTAACCCTAATCCTAAGCATTAAACCTAACCCTATCTCTGAACCCTAACGCTAGCCCTTACCCTAACGCCTAGATCTAACCCTAAATCGAACCTACCGCCTAATCCTAACCTTAAGCCCTAATGCTAACTCTAACCCTGAACCCTAAACCTACCCGTAACCCTTAACACTAACCCTATCCGTGAACCTTAACCCTGACCCTAACCATTACCCGCACCCAAGCATTTAACCCTGACCCTACCCCTAATCCTTAATGATAACACTAACACTAAACCCTAACCCTAAGCCCAACACTTAACCCTAATCCTATCCCTTAACCCTAACCCTAACGCAAACCCCTAAACGTAACCCTTACCGTGACCAGTAAACCTAACCTTAACCTCTAACACAAACCATAGCACATAACTCTAACCCTAAAACTAAACCTAACCCCAACCCTAACCCTAAACCCTAACTCTTAACATTAACCCTAAGCGTTAACTCTCACGCTAACCTTTAATCCTAACCCTAATCCTAATCTTCAACCCTAAACCTAACACTTAACCCTAACCCTGTACCAAACCCTAACCCCTCATCTTAACCCTAACCGTAAACCTCAACCCTAAACCAAAGTGTAACCGTTAAACCTAAGAGTAACCTTTAACCCTAACCCTAATCCCTAACCCTAAGCCCTCACCCTAACACTAAACTTCATCCTTAACCCTAACCATAATCCTAACCCTTAATCTAATTCTCAGACTTCTTACTTTCTTAGAGTTTAGAAAGCCTGCAATCCTCCCATGCCATGCGTGAAAGGAGGCTCTACCACTGCGTCCTGCATGAAACCCACGGGCCCATAC
>NW_027182924.1:325000-337500 GCF_041146395.1 Eulemur rufifrons
TAATCCTAACCCTAAATCTAATTCTCAGACTTCTTTCTTTCTTAGAGTTTAGAAAGCCTGCAATCCTCCCATGCCATGGGTGAAAGGAGGCTCTACCACTGTGTCCTGCATGAAACCCACGGGCCCATGCCCAGGGTATGATAGAGTGGTTTCCCGGGTACAATCCCAGCCCGCTAAACTCCATCCCCCTGCCTAATGAAGACAGGGACCGTGTGCTAAGCATAAACAATACCTTTAACAGATAACCCTAACCCTGAACATAACACCCAACCCTGTTCCTATTTCTCCCCTTAACACGTAAACCTCACCGTGCGCCTAACTTTAACCTCTTATCCTAACGTTAATGCATAACCCATTTCCTGAGAACAACCCCTATCCCATAATTCTAACCCTACCTCCTAGTCATCACTGTGACACCTAATCTCCAACCCTAATTCTAAACCGCTAACCCTAACCGTAACCCTACCTACAACCCTAACACTGACAGTAACCCTTACTTCTAACCCCAACGCTATGCCTAACAAAAACCCTAACCCTTGACCCTATCCCTTCACCCTAACCCCTAAGCCTTACCCTAACCCTTAACCCTTATCCTAATCCTAACCATTAAACCTAACCCTAGCTCTTAAAGCTAAGCCTTAAACCTTACCCTCAGGGCTAGACCTAATCCTGACACTAACCTAACACCTAACACTAACCAGAACCCCTAAAGCTAACCCTGAACCCTATCCCTAACCCTAGCAGTAAACTTTAACCCTAAACCTAAGCCCAACCCGTAACCCTAATCCTATCCTTTTACCCTAAAACTAACCCCTAAACCTAACCCCTATACCTCACCCTAACTCTAACCCCAATCATAATTCTAACCATACCCCTTCATAAAACACTAACTCCTAACCGCTAACCCTAACACTAACCAAAAACCCTAATCACTAATCCCTAACCCTAACGCTTAACCTTTACCCTAAACGTTAACCCTCACCCTAAATCTTAACACTGACCCTAACCTTAACCTTTAACTCTAAGCCTAACCCTTAACCCTACAGTAAGGAAGACCCTTAATGCTAATGGGATCCCTTATCCCTAACCCTAACACTACAGCTAAAAATAACCGTAACCTTTGATCCTGAAACCTAACCCCTAACACTTACTTTAACCCCAAACCCTAACCCTAATCCTAAGCATTAAACCTAACCCTATCTCTTAACCCTAACGCTAGCCCTTACCCAAACGCGTAGATCTAACCCTAAATCGAAACTACCGCCTAATCCTAACCTTAAGCCCTAATGCTAACTCTAACCCTGAACCCTAAACCTACCCGAAAACCTTAACACTAACCCTATCCGTGAACCTTAACCCTGACCCTAACCATTACCCGCACCCAAGCATTTAACCTTGACCCTAACCCTAATCCTTACTGCTAATCCTAACACTAAACCCTAACCCTAAGCCCAACACTTATCCCTAATCCTATCCCTTAACCCCAACCCTAACCCTAATGTTACCCCCTAAACGTAACCCTAACCGTGACCAGTAAACCTAACCCTAACCTCTAACACAAACCATAGCACATAACTCTAACCCTAAAACTAACCCTAACTCTAAACCCTAACACTTAACCTTAACCCTAAGCGTTAACTCTCACGCTAACCTTCAATCCTAACCCTAATCCTAATCTTCAACCCTAAACCTAACACTTAACCCTAACCCTGTACCAAACCCTAACCCCTCATCTTAACCCTAACGGTAAACCTCAACCCTAAACCAAAGTGTAACCGTTAAACCTAAGAGTAACCTTTAACACTAACCCTAATCCCTAACCCTAACCCCTCACCCTAACACTAAACTTCATCCTTAACCCTAACCAGAATCCTAACCCTAAATCTAATTCTCAGACTTCTTGCTTTCTTAGAGTTTAGAAAGCCTGCAATCCTCCCATGCCATGCGTGAAAGGAGGCTCTACCACTGTGTCCTGCATGAAACCCACGGGCCCATACCCAGAGTATGATAGAGTGGGTTCCCGGGTACAATCCCAGCCCCCTAAACTTCCCCCGCCCGCCTAATGCAGACAGGGCCCGTGCGCTAAGCATAAACAATACCTTTAACAGATAACCCTAACCCTGAACATAACACCCAACCCTGTTCCTATTTCTCCCCTTAACACGTAAACCTCACCGTGCGCCTAACTTTAACCTCTTATCCTAACGTTAATGCATAACGCATTTCCTGAGAACAACCCCTTTCCTATAATTCTAACCCTATCTCCTAGTGATCACTGTGACACCTAATCCCTAACCGTAATTCTAAACCGCTAACCCTAACCGTAACCCTACCTATAACCCTAACACTGACAGTAACCCTTACTTCTAACCCCAACGCTAAGCCTAATAAAAACCCTAACCCTTCACCCTAACCCCTAAGCCTTACCCTAACCCTTAACCCTAATCCTAATCCTAACCATTAAACCTAACCCTAGCTCTTAAAGGTAACCCTAAACCTTACCCTCACGACTAGACCTAACCCTGACACTAACCTAACACCTAACCCTAACCAGAACCCCTAAAGCTAACCCTGAACCCTATCCCTAACCCTAGCAGTAAACTTTAACCCTAAACCTAAGCCCAACCCGTAACCCTAATCCTATCCTTTTACCCTAATACTAACCCCTAAACCTAACCCCTATACCTCACCCTAACTCTAAGCCCAATCCTAATTCTAACCATACCCCTTCATAAAACACTAACTCCTAACCGCTAACCCTAACACTAACCAGAAACCCTAATCACTAATCCCTAACCCTAACGCTTAACCTTTACCCTAACCGTTAACCCTCACCCTAAATCTTAACACTGACCCTAACCTTAACCTTTAACTCTAAGCCTAACCCTTAACCCTACAGTAAGGAAGACCCTTAATGCTAATGGGATCCCTTATCCCTAACCCTAACACTACAGCTAAAAATAACCCTAACCTTTGATCCTGAAACCTAACCCCTAACACTTACTTTAACCCCAAACCCTAACCCTAATCCTAAGCATTAAACCTAACCCTATCTCTTAACCCTAACGCTAGCCCTTACCCTAACGCCTAGATCTAACCCTAAATCTAACCTACCGCCTAATCCTAACCTTAAGCCCTAATGGTAACTCTAACCCTGAACCCTAAACCTACCCGTAACCCTTAACACTAACCCTATCCGTGAACCTTAACCCTGACCCTAACCATTACCCGCACCCAAGCATTTAACCCTGACCCTTCCCCTAATCCTTAATGATAACCCTAACACTAAACCCTAACCCTAAGCCCAACACTTATCCCTAATCCTATCCCTTAACCCTAACCCTAACCCTAATGCTAACCCCTAAACGTAACCCTAACCGTGACCAGTAAACCTAACCCTAACCTCTAACACAAACCATAGCACATAACTCTAACCCTAAAACGAACCCTAACCCTAACCCTAAACCCTAACACTTAACCTTAACCCTAAGCGTTAACTCTCACGCTAACCTTTAATCCTAACCCTAATCCTAATCTTCAACCCTAAACCTAACACTTAACCCTAACCCTGTACCAAACCCTAACCCCTCATCTTAACCCTAACCGTAAACCTCAACCCTAAACCAAAGTGTAACCGTTAAACCTAAGAGTAACCTTTAACCCTAACCCTAATCCCTAACCCTAAGCCCTCACCCTAACACTAAACTTCATCCTTAACCCTAACCATAATCCTAACCCTTAATCTAATTCTCAGACTTCTTGCTTTCTTAGAGTTTAGAAAGCCTGCAATCCTCCCATGCCATGCGTGAAAGGAGGCTCTACCACTGTGTCCTGCATGAAACCCACGGGCCCATACCCAGAGTATGATAGAGTGGGTTCCCGGGTACAATCCCAGCCCCCTAAACTCCCCCCGCCCGCCTAATGCAGACAGGGCCCGTGCGCTAAGCATAAACAATACCTTTAACAGATAACCCTAACCGTGAACGTAACACCAAACCCTGTTCCTATTTCTCCCCTTAACACGTAAACCTCACCGTGCGCCTAACTTTAACCTCTTATCCTAATATTAATGCATAACGCATTTACTGAGAACAACCCCTATCCCATAATTCTAACCCTATCTCCTAGTCATCACTGTGACACCTAATCCCTAACCCTAATTCTAAACCGCTAACCCTAACCATAACCCTACCTACAACCCTAACACTGACAGTAACCCTTACTTCTAACCCCAACGCTATGCCTAATAAAAACCCTAACCCTTCACCCTAACCCCTAAGCCTTACCCTAACCCTTAACCCTAATCCTAATCCTAACCATTAAACCTAACCCTAGCTCTTAAAGCTTACCCTAAACCTTACCCTCACGACTAGACCTAACCCTGACACTAACCTAACACCTAACCCTATCCAGAACCCCTAAAGCTAACCCTGAACCCTATCCCTTACCCTAGCAGTAAACTTTAACCCTAAACCTAAGCCCAACCCGTAACCCTAATCCTATCCTTTTACCCTAAACCTAACCCCTATACCTCACCCTAACTCTAACCCCAATCCTAATTCTAACCATACCCCTTCATAAAACACTAACTCCTAACCGCTAACCCTAACACTAACCAAAAACCCTAATCACTAATCCCTAACCCTAACGCTTAACCTTTACCATAACCGTTAACCCTCACCCCAAATCTTAACACTGACCCTAACCTTAACCTTTAACTCTAAGCCTAACCCTTATCCCTACAGTATGGAAGACCCTTAATGCTAATGGGATCCCTTATCCCTAACCCTAACACTACAGCTAAAAATAACCCTAACCTTGGATCCTTAAACCTAACCCCTAACACTTACTTTAACCCCAAACCCTAACCCTAATCCTGAGCATTAAACCTAACCCTATCTCTTAACCCTAACGCTAGCCCTTACCCTAACGCCTAGATCTAACCCTAAATCTAACCTACCGCCTAATCCTAACCTTAAGCCCTAATGCTAACTCTAACCCTGAACCCTAAACCTACCCGTAACCCTTAACACTAACCCTATCCGTCAACCTTAACCCTGACCCTAACCATTACCCGCACCCAAGCATTTAACCCTGACCCTACCCCTAATCCTTAATGATAACCCTAACACTAAACCCTAACCCTAAGCCCAACACTTATCCCTAATCCTATCCCTTAACCCTAACCCTAATGCTAGCCCTTAAACGTAACCCTAACCGTGACCAGTAAACCTAACCCTAACCTCTAACACAAACCATAGCACTAAACTAACTAAAACTAACCCTATCCCTAACCCTAACCCTAAACCCTAACTCTTAACCTTAACCTTAAGCGTTAACTCTCACGCTAACCTTTAATCCTAAACCTAATCCTAATCTTCAACCCTAAACCTGACACTTAACCCTAACCCTGTACCATAACCTAACCCCTCATCTTAACCCTAATCGTAAACCTCAACCCTAAACCAAAGTGTAACCGTTAAACCTAAGAGTAACCTTTAACCCTAACCCTAATACCTAAGCCTAAGCCCTCACCCTAACACTAAACTTCATTCTTAACCCTAACCATAATCCAGCCCTAAATCTAATTCTCAGACTTCTTGCTTTCTTAGAGTTTAGAAAGCCTGCCATCCTCCCATGCCATGGGTGAAAGGAGGCTCTACCACTGTGTCCTGCATGAAACCCACGAGCCCATACACAGAGTATGATAGAGTGGGTTCCCGGGTACAATCCCAGCCCCCTAAACTCCCCCCGCCCGCCCAATGCAGACAGGGCCCGTGCGCTAAGCATAAACAATACCTTTAACAGATAACCCTAACCCTGAACATAACACCCAACCCTGTTCCTATTTCTCCCCTTAACACGTAAACCTCACCGTGCGCCTAACTTTAACCTCTTATCCTAACGTTAATGCATAACCCATTTCCTGAGAACAACCCCTATCCCATAATTCTAACCCTATCTCCTAGTCATCACTGTGACACCTAATCCCTAACCCTAATTCTAAACCGCTAACCCTAACCGTAACCCTACCTACAACCCTAACACTGACAGTAACCCTTACTTCTAACCCCAACGCTATGCCTAACAAAAACCCTAACCCTTGACCCTAACCCTTCACCCTAACCCCTAAGCCTTACCCTAACCCTTAACCCTAATCCTAATCCTAACCATTAAACCTAACCCTAGCTCTTAAAGCTAACCCTAAACCTTACCCTCACGACTAGACCTAACCCTCACACTAACCTAACACCTAACCCTAACCAGAACCCCTAAAGCTAAGCCTGAACCCTATCCCTAACCCTAGCAGTAAACTTTAACCCTAAACCTAAGCCCAACCCGTAACCCTAATCCTATCCTTTTACCCTAAAACTAACCCCTAAACCTAACCCCTATACCTCACCCTAACTCTAACCCCAATCCTAATTCTAACCATACCCCTTCATACAACAATAACTCCTAACCGCTAACCCTAACACTAACCAAAAACCCTAATCACTAATCCCTAACCCTAACAATTAACCTTTACCCTAACCGTTAACCCTCACCCTAAATCTTAACACTGACCCTAACCTTAACCTTTAACTCTAAGCCTAACTCTTAACCCTACAGTAAGGAAGACCCTTAATGCTAATGGTATCCCTTATCCCTAACCCTAACACTACAGCTAAAAATAACCCTAACCTTTGATCCTTAAACCTAACCCCTAACACTTACTTTAACCCCAAACCCTAACCCTAATCCTAAGCATTAAACCTAACCCTATCTCTGAACCCTAACGCTAGCCCTTACCCAAACGCGTAGATCTAACCCTAAATCGAAACTACCGCCTAATCCTAACCTTAAGCCCTAATGCTAACTCTAACCGCGAACCCTAAACCTACCCGTAACCCTTAACACTAACCCTATCCGTGAACCTTAACCCTGACCCTAACCATTACCCTCACCCAAGCATTTAACCCTGACCCTACCCCTAATCCTTAATGATAACCCTAACACTAAACCCTCAACCTACTCCCAACACTTAACCCTAATCCTGTCCCTTAACCCTAACCCTAATGCTAACCCCTAAACGTAACCCTCACCGTGACCAGTAAACCTAACCCTAACCTCTAACACAAACCATAGCACATAACTCTAACCCTAAAACGAACCCTAAACCTAACCCTAACCCCTAACTCTTAAGCTTAACCCTAAGCGTTAACTCTCACGCTAACCTTTAATCCTAACCCTAATCCTAATCTTCAACCCTAAACCTAACACTTAACCCTAACACTGTACCAAACCCTAACCCCTCATCTTAACCCTAACCGTAAACCTCAACCCTAAAAAAAAGTGTAACCGTTAAACCTAAGAGTAACCTTTAACCCTAACCCTAAGCCCTAACCCTAAGGCCTCACCCTAACACTAAACTTCATCCTTAACCCTAACCATAATCCTAACCCTAAATCTAATTCTCAGACTTCTTGCTTTCTTAGAGTTTAGAAAGCCTGCCATCCTCCCATGCCATGCGTGAAAGGAGGCTCTACCACTGTGTCCTGCATGAAACCCATGGGCCCATACCCAGAGTATGATAGAGTGGGTTCCCGGGTACAATCCCAGCCCCCTAAACTCCCCCCGCCCGCCCAATGCAGACAGGGCCCGTGCGCTAAGCATAAACAATACCTTTAACAGATAACCCTAACCCTGAACATAACACCCAACCCTGTTCCTATTTCTCCCCTTAACACGTAAACCTCACCGTGCGCCTAACTTTAACCTCTTATCCTAACGTTAATGCATAACCCATTTCCTGAGAACAACTCCTATCCTATAATTCTAACCCTATCTCCTAGTCATCACTGTGACACCTAATCCCTAACCCTAATTCTAAACCGCTAACCCTAACCGTAACCCTACCTACAACCCTAACACTGACAGTAACCCTTACTTCTAACCCCAACGCTATGCCTAACAAAAACCCTAACCCTTTACCCTAACCCTTCACCCTTACCCCTAAGCCTTACCCTAACCCTTAACCCTAATCCTAATCCTAACCACTAAACCTAACCCTAGTTCTTAAACTAACCCTAAACCTTACCCTCACGACTAGACCTAACCGTGACACTAACCTAACACCTAACCCTAACCAGAACCCCTAAAGCTAACCCTGAACCCTATCCCTAACCCTAGCAGTAAACTTTAACCCTAAACCTAAGCCCAACCCGTAACCCTAATCCTATCCTTTTACCCTAAAACTAACCCCTAAACCTAACCCCTATACCTCACCCTAACTCTAACCCCAATCCTAATTCTAACCATACCCCTTCATAAAACACTAACTCCTAACCGCTAACCCTAACACTAACCAAAAACCCTAATCACTAATCCCTAACCCTAACGCTTAACCTTTACCCTAACCGTTAACCCTCACCCTAAATCTTAACACTGACCCTAACCTTAACCTTTAACCTTAAGCCTAACCCTTAACCCTACAGTAAGGAAGACCCTTAATGCTAATGGGATCCCTTATCCCTAACCCTAACACTACAGCTAAAAATGTCCCTAACCTTGGATCCTTAAACCTAACCCCTAACACTTACTTTAACCCCAAACCCTAACCCTAATCCTAAGCATTAAACCTAACCCTATCTCTTAACCCAAACGTTAGCCCTTACCCTAACGCCTAGATCTAACACTAAATCGAACCTACCGCCTAATCCTAACCTTAAGCCCTAATGCTAACTCTAACCCTGAACCCTAAACCTACCCGTAACCCTTAACACTAACCCTATCCGTGAACCTTAACCCTGACCCTAACCATTACCCGCACCCAAGCATTTAACCCTGACCCTACCCCTAATCCTTAATGATAACCCTAACACTAAACCCTCACCCTACGCCCAACACTTAACCCTAATCCTATCCCTAACCCTAACCCTAATGCTAACCCCTAAACGTAACCCTAACCGTGACCAGTAAACCTAACCCTAACCTCTAACACAAACCATAGCACATAACTCTAACCCTAAAACGAACCCTAAACCTAACCCTAACCCCTAACACTTAACCTTAACCCTAAGCGTTAACTCTCACGCTAACCTTTAATCCTAACCCTAATCCTAATCTTCAACCCTAAACCTAACACTTAACCCTAACCCTGTACCAAACCCTAACCCCTCATCTTAACCCTAACCGTAAACCTCAACCCTAAACCAAAGTGTAACCGTTAAACCTAAGAGTAACCTTTAACCCTAACCCTAAGCCCTAACCCTAAGCCCTCACCCTAACACTAAACTTCATCCTTAACCCTAACCATAATCCTAACCCTAAATCTAATTCTCAGACTTCTTGCTTTCTTAGAGTTTAGAAAGCCTGCAATCCTCCCATGCCATGCGTGAAAGGAGGTTCTACCACTGTGTCCTGCATGAAACCCACGGGCCCATACCCAGAGTATGATAGAGTGGGTTCCCGGGTACAATCCCAGCCCGCTAAACTCCCCCCGCCCGCCTAATACAGACAGGGCCCGTGTGCTAAGCATAAACAATACCTTTAACAGATAACCCTAACCCTGAACATAACACCCAACCCTCTTCCTATTTCTCCCCTTAACACGTAAACCTCACCGTGCGCCTAAATTTAACCTCTTATCGTAACGTTAATGCATAACCCATTTCCTGAGAACAACCCCTATCCCAAAATTCTAACCCTATCTCCTAGTGATCACTGTGACACCTAATCCCTAACCCTAATTCTAAACCGCTAACCCTAACCGTAACCCTACCTACAACCCTAACACTGACAGTAACCCTTACTTCTAACCCCAACGCTATGCCTAACAAAAACCCTAACCCTGCACCCTAACCCTTCACCCTTACCCCTAAGCCTTACCCTAACCCTTAACCCTAATCCTAATCCTAACCGTTAAACCTAACCCTAGCTCTTAAAGCTAACCCTAAACCTTACCCTCACGACTAGACCTAACCCTGACACTAACCTAACACCTAACCCTAACCAGAACCCCTAAAGCTAACCCTGAACCCTATCCCTAACCCTAGCAGTAAACTTTAACCCTAAACCTAAGCCCAACCCGTATCCCTAATCCTATCCTTTTACCCTAAAACTAACCCCTAAACCTAACCCCTTTACCTCACCCTAACTCTAACCCCAATCCTAATTCTAACCATACCCCTTCATAAAACACTAACTCGTAACCGCTAACCCTAACACTAACCAAAATCCCTAATCACTAATCCCTAACCCTAACGCTTATCCTTTACCCTAACCGTTAACCCTCACCCCAAATCTTAACACTGACCCTAACCTTAACCTTTACCTCTAAGCCTAAGCCTTAACCCTAAAGTAAGGAAGACCCTTAATGCTAATGGGATCCCTTATCCCTAACCCTAACACTACAGCTAAAAATAACCCTAACCTTTGATCCTGAAACCTAACCCCTAACACTTACTTTAACCCCAAACCCTAACCCTAATCCTAAGCATTAAACCTAACCCTATCTCTTAACCCTAACGCTAGCCCTTACCCTAACGCCTAGATCTAACCCTAAATATAACCTACCGCCTATCCTAACCTTAAGCCCTAATGGTAACTCTAACCCTGAACCCTAAACCTACCCGTAACCCTTAACACTAACCCTATCCGTGAACCTTAACCCTGACCCTAACTATTACCCGCACCCAAGCATTTAACCCTGACCCTAACCCTAATCCTTAATGATAACCCTAACACTAAACCCTAACCCTAAGCCCAACACTTATCCCTAATCCTATCCCTTAACCCTAACCATAAGCCTAACGGTAATGCTACCCCCTAAACCTAACCCTAGCCGTGACCAGTAAACCTAACCCTAACCTCTAACACAAACCATAGCACGTATCTCTAACTCTAAAACTAACCCTAACCCTAACCCTAAACCCTAACTCTTAACCTTAACCCTAAGCGTTAACTCTCACGCTAACCTTTAATCCTAACCCTAATCCTAATCTTCAACCCTAAACCTAACACTTAACCCTAACCCTGTACCAAACCCTAACCCCTCATCTTAACCCTAACCGATAACCTCAACCCTAAACCAAAGTGTAGCCGTTAAACCTAAGAGTAGCCTTTAACCCTAACCCTAATCCCTAACCCTAAGCCCTCACCCTAACACTAAACTTCATCCTTAACCCTAACCAGAATCCTACCCCTAAATCTAATTCTCAGACTTCTTGCTTTCTTAGTGTTTAGAAAGCCTGCCATCCTCCCATGCCATGCGTGAAAGGAGGCTCTACCACTGTGTCCTGCATGAAACCCACGGGCCCATACCCAGAGTATGATAGAGTGGGTTCCCGGGTACAATCCCAGCCCCCTAAACTCCCCCCGCCCGCCTAATGCAGACAGGGCCCGTGCGCTAAGCATAAACAATACCTTTAACAGACAACCCTAACCCTGAACATAACACCCAACCCTGTTCCTATTTCTCCCCTTAACACGTAAACCTCACCGTGCGCCTAACTTTAACCTCTTATCCTAACGTTAATGCATAACCCATTTCCTGAGAACAACCCCATTCCATAATTCTAACCCTATCTCCTAGTCATCACTGTGACACCTAATCCCTAACCCTAATTCTAAACCGCTAACCCTAACCGTAACCCTACCTACAACCCTAACACTGACAGTAACCCTTACTTGTAATCCCAACGCTATGCCTAACAAAAACCCTAACCCTTGACCCTAACCCTTCACACTAACCCCTAAGCCTTACCCTAACCCTTAACCCTAATCCTAATCCTAACCATTAAACCTAACCCTAGCTCTTAAAGCTAACCCTAAACCTTACCCTCACGACTAAACCTAACCCTGACACTAACCTAACACCTAACCCTAACCAGAACTCCTAAAGCTAACCCTGAACCCTATCCCTAACCCTAGCAGTAAACTTTAACCCTAAACCTAAGCCCAACCCGTAACCCTAATCCTATCCTTTTACCCTAAAACTAACCCCTAAACCTAACCCCTATACCTCACCCTAACTCTAACTCCAATCCTAATTCTAACCATACCCCTTCATAAAACACTAACTCCTAACCGCTAACCCTAACACTAACCAAAAATCCTAATCACTAATCCCTAACCCTAACGCTTAACCTTTACCCTAACCGTTAACCCTCACCCTAAATCTTAACACTGACCCTAACCTTAACCTTTAACTCTAAGCCTAACCCTTAACCCTACAGTAAGGAAGACCCTTAATGCTAATGGGATCCCTTATCCCTAACGCCTAACACTACAGCTAAAAATAACCCTAAACTTGGATCCTTAAACCTAACCCCTAACACTTACTTTAACCCCAAACCCTAACCCTAATCCTAAGCATTAAACCTAACCCTATCTCTTAACCCTAACCCTAGCCCTTACCCTAACGCCTAGATCTAACCCTAAATCTAACCTACCGCCTAATCCTAAACTTAAGTCCTAATGCTAACTCTAACCCTGAACCCTAAACCTACCCGTAACCC